>NW_025336374.1:2943162-3046127 GCF_004798865.1 Varanus komodoensis | reverse complement strand
GAGCCAACTGGGTGACTCTGGGCCAGTCACAGACTCTCAGCCCAACCATCCTCACAGCGTTGTTGTTGTGAGGATAAGCTTGAGAGGAAGAGGGGAATTGTGTAAGCCGCTTTGAGTTCCTTAGAAGGAAAAAGGCTAGAATATAAATATAATGGATGGATGCATGCTTCTCCCATTGATGAAAGTGTGTTTATGAGTTTTTTCAGAAGCATGTATTTCTCCATGCGGATTTTTCAAATGTATACATGCTGTTGAATACAGGGGGGTTAGGGTACGAATCACTTTGCAAACTTGGACATGTTCAGACTTCAACCGCAAATTGGGGCTAAGTCTGTGTTCAGTCCGAATAGGGATAACTTTGTAATACCCAACCCAAAACAAACTGAAACAAATTCCTTATGCATCCCTATATATAATCAGGCAAACAATGTGATTTTCCTAAACTAATCCAGCAGTCATTATAAGTAGAAGAATTCCATATGGTTGCAATTATATCATATGTTGTATTTCGGTTCACCATGTTGAGTGTGGCACTCAGAGGAGCAATGGGTTCGCACATCATAAAAGCAATCCCATGTGGTTTCCGTGCTGCGTGTGTGTCTATTTCCCCTAGATGTGGCTGGCAGATGGTTAAGTGGCTTCTGCACTAGCATGGTTTCCACCCTCCTTGCTCAGTCCTTCCGCCATTGGCACATATCATCCACAGCACCTGAAATTCAATTCCATGATAGATGGCTGGAGTAGCTCGTGCAGCTGCCATTCTTTCCCATGGACTCTGTGATAGCTGCCTTCCAGGAAAATGGAAACCATGATGCTGGGTTCAGATGACCAGAGAAACCATGACAAGGCATATAAACCAAGAAACAGAGCATTGTTTCTTACTGTGGTCTCTAAAAACCATACGTGCCAAGCTGAAATGCAATAACAGGGTTCAGACAACACAACAACCCACCCTGCACAAGAAAAAAGCATGGCTTGTCATGTCATAAAAACCCACCCTGAGCATGGTGTACAACTAGCTTTCTTCCCAAATTTGGAGCTGCAGAAGTCAGTGGGATTCCTTGCAGGTGCATCTCATTTCGGAACAAGAAAAGGGAACAGGTGCTTTGATTTGCTGGCTGACTGCTTCTAAGGGGAAGGGGATTTTCTGAGCTAAGAAAGTCGTAAGAGCTAAGAATAGTCATAAGCCTCGCACCTTTGTGTCATTCTTCTTGTGGAAATGCTGCACAAGTTTATGGAACTCACTCATGAGTAGGTCCCACGAAGTTCAATCAAGCCTTGCTTCAAAGCCTTTGCGTCTAAGGTTGTAGTCTTAAGAAGATTCGGCATAGGATTGACCTTCAGCTTGCACAGAATCATCCTGGGATGCAGAAGGTGCAAGCCCTGATCTCCTTTTCTAGATTTCTCTAATTTTACCTGTGAATCAAATAATGGGTGGACAAACCTGGCTTATAATACACATTTTTCCTCTTTAAAGTTTTAAGTAACATCTAGCTGGAAAAGGAATCCTGTGTGACCTGAAACTTCACCCAGGATTGCAAACAAGGGCTGGCCTCATTACCCTGCTGAATGAGGGATATATATCCTACGAGAGGATTTGTAGCTAATGCAGAGTGATCTATTGTGTTTTCTGACTCAGGCTGAGGTTCTTCACCTAGTTTCCTGTCAGTAAGCCCCAGTGAATTTACTTTTCTGTCAACATGTGTAGGATTGAGCTGAAAGGATCTTAGACTAATGATCTGAGCAAATGTACTGAAAAATAAGTCCACCTCCTGCAGCATGATATTTGTCCTCAGAGTTTAAGGGCATATAGCAGAAAGGTCTGCCTTTATGAGCCTCAAGCCACTATTTATTGGGCAAATGGCACCTCCGACATGGATTGAGGCGTTCCATGGTTTAACTCACAGGACAATTCCGTTAACCATATGCTATGATGCTACCTAAAGAGGTCAATGCAGGCTTGGAAATATCTGGACTTCAGCTGAAACTTGTGTCCTACCTAAGACCTGAAACTAACTGAAACAAGTTTCACATAAAACATGGGATAGTTTTTCCGGTCCCAGTTTCCTATTTTCCCCATCTGGTTTGGGTCCTAAAAGACCCAAGTGTGGACACACTGAGCACACATTTTAAGCAGGCACATTGTGGCATTGGATGACATCTTTACTGACCGTGGAAAATGTCTGCTAAGGCCTTGGCCTTCATTTCCAACTTCCCAGCTTTACAGAGCTCGTGTCAACAGAAGACAGTCTCAGCAGCCTTCTGTGAGTACAATTGAAGCCCACCTGGTTCATTTTAATGATGGGCAAACCAATCACAGTTGTGTGTAGCTGGATATGTAGATTAGTTCTGGACTACTAGTTCAAGAAAAGGATGCTGGTGGCGCAGTGGTTTAAACTGCTGTGCTGCTGGGCTGGTTGATCAAAAGGTTGCCGGTTTGAGACTGCACAATGGGGTGAGTTCCCGTTGCTCCATCCCAGCTCCTGCCAACCTTGCAGTTCGAAAGCATGCAAATGCAAGTAGGTGAAAATGTACCACTTCCATGCACTTCGGTGTTTAGTCATGCCGGCCACAAGACCACGGAGACTGTCTGCAGACAAATGCTGGCTCCCTCGGCTAGAAAACGGAGATGAGCACCGCCCCCTAGAGCCAGGCATGACTCAAGGGGAAACGTTTACCTTTTTACTAGCTATGATTGGTTCTAGTGTAGCTCCCAAGAATAAACAAATTACTTACACTGATATGCAAATAGATTTCTATTCTCTCACCACCAAGGGCAGGAGTGTAATAAGGCTGTCCTCATGAACTCCACACAGCCTTTGCTCTGTACCCACCAAACTAGCTGAATGGGGAAAAGAAAGCTTGTTTGAACTGGCCCCACTATTAGATCGTTCTTTGTTGCTTGCTATCATAAGCTGACCTTCTCAATCACAGGCTGTGAATCCCGTTAGCAGAGCCATGGCAGCTCTGCTCAGTTGTTGCCTAGGCTGCTGCTTCAGAAGTTTATTTCTCAGGACTCCTTGCAACTCATTGTTTCAGGGGAAATTTAAAAGATGGTAATAATATCTGGGCCCCCTGCATTGCAGTTCTTTCCCCGCAAAATCCCCCAAGACTATACAGCAGAAATGACAAATCAACAGTGCAATTTGCAGCTGAGGAGACTAACATTAATGTGATAGTTACCTCTGGTAACAAGATTTTTGCCAAAATAAAACTAGCTTCTTTTCCTTGGTGATATTATAATATTAAAACCTATATAAGGTCACAGGGTTATATCTCAATGGAAACTATTGAGCTTATTTATAGTAGAAACTTCATAGGAGCCTAGCGGGGTTCTACAACTAAATAGGAACTGCCTTGTGTTTTATTTGTTCTGATGGAGGAAGTGTAGGGATTGGGGTCGTTTGGTACACTATTGCTGAGTTCCCACTGCTGGAGCCTGTTCAAGGTGACTGAAGTTCCACATGGTGGCCATAAATGAGAGCCACTCAATCAGTCAAACTTATTTTCCCTTTCTGAAGAACACACCTCCTTAAAGTTTACAGCTTATGAAAGTGTATAATTAAATGCACATGAAAACAAAAGAAATCATTCAAATGGGGGAAGTATTTATTTTTATACCAACCCATTCAATGTGAAGTGATGGCAATCATATTAATATTTATCCTTCTCCCGGTTTTGGTCACTAAACTCATTATCTTACTGGAACTCTTTTCTCTTTCAAAAATGGATCTAATTACTTCAAGAGAGAGTCGGGGCTATCTCACTGTCATTTGAGTTCCTCAAAACTAAGGAATAGGAAGCCTTGACTGATGCACTGCATTATTGGCGATGATATTGTGCGATGTAGCAAACTCTGCTTGCTTACAACTCACCCTCCATACACCCACACTTTTCTTTGGTCTGTGAGGCCCAAAAACAGATGGGGAGGATGGAATGAGCAGAGATGCCCAGTGTGGCCCTGTTGCCTTTGAGCCTGGCTGTACAGCTAGAGTAGGGCTCCTTGACATGGTGCCTTTGCCTACCAGTGTGCCAAGGTGGTCCATGCCCTGCCAGGCTTTCTGACCTTCCTGGCGCTTTCTGAACATAACCCTAGGACCTTCCAAGATTGCTTGGGAGACACCAGCACTCAAGCCTCAAAGGGTTTTCCAGCACACTGACACCAAAGTCAGAGCCCTTGTCCCGCTGCCTTACAGAGAGCATGCCAGCTGCCCACACCCAGTTGGAAAAGGGCCTTTAAGGCAGAAAAGGGATGCACTGGGAGCAGGGAGGGAAGAATCTATGGAGGTGCACAAATTCCAGTCACTGCCTCAGTTTCCTTGCCCTGCCCTGCCCTGCCCTGCCCTGCCCTTCCTTGGTGCTAAATCTAGAAGGCCAAGAGAAGCATCTAGGTGAAGTGCAGGGTACCAGGATGCTGGTGGCAGAAATCAGAGTTGTTCTGCTCACACTGTGCACCAGATGCCCGTAAGCCTCCAAATCAAAGGCCTGTGAGCATCTGCTCTGAGAGCAAAGCACCTTTGGCCTTTCAAGACGCTTTAAATAAAAATGAACTGGGTGGCCAGATTGCTGCAAAGTGCATCATGATTTCCACAAAACCCTTTGGACCCCAGGTGGGCTCCAGTGATAGTCTTAGAAAAGAAAGATGGTAAGTGGTTGAAGCAGGGGACATCTGGGGGTGGGGGGAGCAGGTTGCTTGCCTCTGTGTGTGTGTGTGTGTGTGTGTGTTCTTCATTTAAATAGTAAACAATATGTGAGCTCAAGATTCATGAATGATGTAAATGTCAGAGGAGATCATCAGATGCCTTGACAACATTCTAGAATGAACCAGTTTAAGAGGCTCCATCTGTAATTTTATTGTGTGCAACAATGCCTCATTACAGGGAGAATCTTGTTAGACTAAAGGTCAATTATACTTTCTCTGGATTTGTCCCATAAACCATTATTTGCATTCCACAATAAATTTTATGATGTAGACATACGTAGGAATATGCCCAGATCATGCCAAATAATAATGGTTTTGAAAAGCTGATGACAACACTTGATACTACAAAACAGTGTGGTGTATCTCACCCTGTGCTGGTATAAAGCAAACAAATTTCTAGGTCAGCTATCAAATGAACATCATCTCTTGTCCTAATGAGTAGAAGTGATGAAACATTAACTCACCTAAGCCATCACGCGATAAAGCACACAAAATATCAGAAATGCACAAAACAGAAATGCCAATTTGCAGAGAACGTCTTCAGTTGTTCCATGATTAGGTTTGTTCTCAATGATAAACCAGGAATCCTGACTTAATAAACCATGAAATGACCTGGTTTGAACCTGGCTAGGTTGGGTTCTATAAACCATGATGCCAGGTTTGATTCCCATACCTAGCTATCCATGTGAGATTACACATTTATGCAGATGGATGAGCAACAGAGTTAACCATATTATGATTAAATCAGCCAGGATTCCTGACTGATCCTTCTGTGTGTACATAGCCTAAATCAAGAGGGTCATCACAGAAGGACAAAAGACATAAATCTCCTTAAAGCAAGACAATGGACTGTTGTGGCTCTGCCCATCCATTCTTCCCTTAGTCTTATTTTCAATCTTCTCCCTCATCTGCTTTGGTAAGTGGTCCTCAGGGGAGAAGGTAGATACCAGAGTAAGACAGAATGCATCTGGGGTACAGAATGGAACACACAGTCAAAGAGTAGGATTCGAGCAACTGAGGAAGCAAAGTTAAAGAGGATGCTTCATCAAACTGTTTCAGATTTGGGGAACAGCATCTTTCAGAACTGCAAGGGATACTTTTAAGGAGATTAAATGAAGTAATAACATGTAAAACTGGGCACATTTAGCCTTGAGAAGACTGAAGGGAGATATGATAGCACTCCTCAAGTACTGTCCGGAAGAGGAAGGACAGGATCTCTTCTTGATCATCCCAGAGTGCAGGACATGGAATAACTGGCCCAAGTTATAGGAAGCCAGATTCCGGCTGGACATCTGGAAGAATTTCCTGACTGTTAGAGCAGCATGACAATGGAGCCAATTACCCTGGGAGGTTGTGGGCTCTCCCACACCAGAGCCATTCAGTGTCCAGCTGGACAACCATCTGAGAGGGTTGGTTTAACTGAGAGTCCTGCACTGAGCATGGGGTTGGACTTGATGGCCCTCTGGCCCCTTCTATCTATCATCATCATCATCATCATCATCATCATCATCATCATCATCACATTTCTATACTGCCCATAGCCAAAGCTCTCTGGGTGGTTCACAACATTTAAGTCACCCATCCAGATTTCAACCAGGTCTGACCCTGCTTAGCTTCCGAGATTAAGGAGGATCAGGCATTATGAAAACATCTGAAATCCCATTCATTTCACCACGAGTTGAGTCCCCTTGGACTGGCTTGAAAATCATCCATGTGCTTCAGAAAAGCATCAGAACTTGAAGAAACGTTCTGGGCATATCTGAGGACCTTTTCCTGGGGCTTTTTCCTGCTCCAAAAGAATGGATGGAAAAATGCTTTGGCGGAAAAAAAGAACTCTCCAAGCTGTGGTCAGGCTCCAAAGCATGTTCAATAAACAGGCATGAAATAGGGCAGCATCCCACTGAAAGCCTTTGCTTTCAAGATATATGTGCATGTTGAACTTCTGAACAGAGATGCTGTGCCTACGATTGTACATGCTTCGAACTCTCTCCATGTGATCAGAAATCTGCCTTTTTTCAGGTAGAGACATTCCAACAAGGTGCTATGGAAATTTGCAGTTCCAAAAGAACATTTCTACAGTTCACAACTCTGATGCATGAAAAAAACATTATATTCGCCAATGTTAAAGGTGACAGATAAAGTGAGTAATCCAAGTTCCTCTAGAATCCCAGACCCTGATCAAGATTATCCATGTCTTCTCCCCTGACAAAGCACTTCCTGCAGCAGCCAGCAGGAAATATTCAATGTTGAAAACAAGGATGAAAGTTAATGCCTGCTGCACTAGATTTGCACCTCTGTGTTTTTTACATTCTTATTCTTAGAGACATCACACAAAGCTTGTTTTGCTGTTGCTGTTGTTGTAGTTAATATGTCAAGTGACACTTGAATGCAACATTCTTCTGTGTTAGTGTCATAACTTTCCCACTTCTCAGGATGAATTTTTTCCTCCTACTTTATATATTCCAAAAGTATTGGAATGTGTTGCCAAGCAACAAAGCATCCGCACACACACGAGGCAAGCACACAAGGTTGTCGTGGCACTGAGCGCTGAGCACACAAAACATAATCCCAAACCACTGCGCAGTTCCACATTTCCCTTCAAAGAGCCCTTGGGTGTTCGGAAAAAGTAATCATTTAACCCCTTTCTCATAAAAGTCTTGTCGTTTTAAAAAATAAATATCCTTCTGAGAGGGAACAAGGTCAAAAACATTATTGGAAAACTAAATTCAGGGGCTGGACCCAGCATCAAGCTCTGAGAACAGGAGAGCTCATGTGTAGTACGCTTCTGCTTCAGTGGGGAAATCCTGCTGGTGGACAGTGGGGTGGGGGGACATTTTCATTGCCTCTCCCCTCCCTGTGAGTGCCTTACAGCTCCCGTAAATTTGCTTCAGAGGGTTGCAGGACAGCCTGGAAGAGTGGATGAGCTGGTGTGGCAGGCTGCAAGGGGAGGAGGCGATGGGTGAAGATCACCTTCCACATACCGTTCAACCAGTGGGAATATTGCAGAAAAGCACTTTCCCTCTCCAGCCCTACACACCACTTCATTAAGTTTGTTGGTCTTTTTTCTGATCTCCCTCCCACTGGTAAGAAAATTATGCATATCTGCTCCAGGGCTGGTATACACTTCCCATCATATTTGTGGGGTGAGGGAGTGTTGGAAGGATATTGTGGGTATGGGAAGGCTGAGGATTTTATGACTCTATTGCTTTCCTCCCATCCACCCCACTCACTTTTTCCCTCTTCAGATAACATTATACCCTTCTTCTTTTGCTCTTGCAGAGATCCCAAGACACATTACAAAGTTCTCTGCTCCATTTTATCTTCACAGTAACAATCTGCAAGGCTGGACATCAGGAAAAGCTTCCTTACTGTCAGAGCAATAGGACAGTGGAACCAGCTGCCTAGGGAGGTGGTGGGCTCTCCCACACTAGAGACATTCAGAAAGAAACTGGACAGCCACCTGAGTGGGATGGTGTAACTTGGTGTCTGGCAACAGCAGGGGGTTGGACTCAGTGGCCTTCATGGCCCCTTCCAACTCTACTATTCTGTGATTCTATGTTTTTATAACCCTGTGAAGTAGGTCAGGCTGGGGGTGAGTGACTGATCTTCACAGCTAAGTGGGGTCTAGAGCATGGGCAGCAAACTACGGCCCGGGGGCCAGATTCGGCCTGCCATGCCCATTTATCCAGCCCCGCATACCCATTTGGACCCACTGCACACATGCACGCCCCCACACTCACCCCCCCCCACTGCCCACCTCCCCCCGCATGCGGGGAGGCAGCAGTTTGCTAGCTCGGAGAAAACAATTTCCAAGCAAGCAAGCCTCTGCCTCATGCGCCTGCCTCGCAGTGCATGCCCGCCCCTGCCCGCGCCTTGCCTCCCCTCCCCTCACCACGTGTGCCTCACCTTGCCTTGCCTCGCCCGCACGCTCCAACCCTGCTCCCGCCCCCTCACCAGCCCGCGCACACCACCGGCTCCACCTTTCCGGCCTGCGCTCAGCACCGGCACCTTTCAACTGGCCCCCAGTGAAAAAGTTTGAGGATCCCTAGTCTTGAGTCTAGTCCAACATTTTAACCACCACACTGGCTCATCAGAGGTTGAACATCTCTCTTCTTTGCCTTCTGAATGGGGGCATCCCTTCTCATGGTGCCCATAGTGTCCTCAAGGGACATCCCTTGAGAGCCAGGGTGGCATGGTGGTGGGACTGTCGGGATCAGGACTCAGGAGATCCAGGTTATAGTCCCCACTCGGCCATGGAGCTCAGCGGGTACTTTAGGCCAGTCAGTGACTTTCAGCCTAACCTACGGCACAGTGCTGCTGTTGTGAGGATAAAATGGAGGCCTGTAAGCTGCCAGGGGTTCCCCACAAGAGGAAGAAGGTGGGATATAAATGCAGTATGTAAATCATAAAATAACAATCTGAACTAACCTACGGCCCCTTGAGTGCCCTTAGACATATTGTACTTCTAGAGTGCTTCTAGACAGGAAGAATCGATCGATCAAGGCTTGTATCAACAACCCCTTGTCTCATTCATTCCCCTTGTTATCCAGTCACCTGACTGGTTCTTTTCCCCTACTGCCTCCTCTTCCTTTGAGATCTTTGCCTCTGTTACAAGTGACATGTGCTTCGCCCCAGGGAAAGAACGTAACTACATCTCATGCCTTCCCACACTGGCACTCAGGCACCTAGCTTGAAGGTGCTTGTAGTTCAAGAGGGTTAGACAGTGTCCCTTGATGATGTGCATGAAAGCACTAATACAGCAAATTGATTTTGACTTCTTCCATACCAATTTTTATTCCCTGTAATACAAAATATGAGCACACTTTTTTCCTAAGGCAACTTGTAAATCACATCAGATTTTCAAACAAGACAGGCTAGTTTTGGCATTTCTTTTAGACCTTGAAGGTAAAGCATGGGCTTCTCTCTGCTTTAAACTACCTTTTCCATGGAATAGTTTAGACATCACTTTTGAATCCTTCAAAATAAGTGAGACGCATCTCTTGACTGTCAACTTTCTCTTCTGTTGGGAGTCACAAGCTCTGCTGTTGCTGACAAACTGTCTTCAAATTGCAGTGAATTTCAGGAAACCTGAGCTAGGAAAAACATATTTCTCATCCTGTGGTTTAAAAAGTGTTTAAATGTACCCACAGAGGGGGAAGGCCATTGGGTGAGCCTACTGATGCTTTGTTATAGCTTACAGAAATTAAAAAGATTACATATGTCTTAGAAGGAAACATAAGCTTTCCCCCCTTACACTTCAAATTCATTAGCTCTGCATTTTTGACACGGAAGTATTAACAGGAATTTACTTCTGAGCATTTATGGGTTGAAGAATCTTCAACAATTACAACAGTGCTAACACAAAACTAGACTCATCTGTCTTCCTGGGTCCAGAGGAAAATGAGTGTTAAGCTACCCTGCAAACAGACAATAATAAACATGATTTCAGTTTGTAGAATTAAAGATGGAAGTGAAAAGAAAAGGTAATGAGTTCAACTTATGTAAAGCCTGAAGAAATGAGAAATGGATCTTTTCTCAGGTTATTATCACTGTTAGAGACATGGCACTAATTTCCCAATAGGCCTTGTAGAGCAAGTAGATATTTAGAGCCATGTAATTTGACTTCCATTCTAAGGTGGCTAAAAAAAGAACAATATTGTAAACAGACCAGCCAGCCCCAAAAAAGCACTATCCCAGGATCTCATTTAAATTAAGCATGTTTAATTCCCATTCATTCCAGGGTAGAACTGGATGCAGACCATCCATGAAGGAAGCGTGAATGAGTGCAGAGTGTGAACACAGCTAGAGCGTGGTTGTGGCAGTGAGAGAGATAAAGCGATTCAGCCACTTTCAAGAATGTATGGGCTTCTCATGAGGAGCGGAACCAGAGACTTGCGTGCTAGCTCTGTCTCACTGGTGTGATCATCCTTGTTTGGTGTTCTGCAGCTGGTTTGCAATAGATTTCACACCATTCCTGATTGCAGACTAAGCTGGATGGGATTTACAGGGAGAAATATCTGCATGACAGCAGAAGTGTAAAAGCTTTAAAGCACAGGTGTGCAACATCAGCCAGTCTGGGCACCAATTTGCAGCCCTCAAGCATCTGCCCCATCTGGGGCTGCACTTCTACTACTGAGTGCTGCCATCCAGCCACAGTTGGATGGCATAATTCCCCCCACATTGGCAGAAAACCTGTCCAGAACTCAAATGGGCCATTTATGGCTTGTGGTTCATGGTGTTCCTATTGATCTCCCCTACTCTAAAATTACTGCACATGGCTAACTTGGACAAGGAATAAACATTGTTTCCATGTGCCCATCTTCATAATTCTCAGCATCACACCCCAAGAAAAGCGCAGAGAGATGATATTTTGAGGGGGGAACTGAGTAGGAAATAGAGTTAACTTGCCCTGAATGTACCATGGCCCCGAGCCCCATCGGTGAGGGCGTTCAAAGATAGCCTAGACATGTACATGGTGGGCATGTCATGAAGACAGCTGGCTGGAGCCGGGGGTCAGACTAGATGGCCCAGGACGACCCTTCTAACTTGCTCTGTTTCTGTTTCTATGAACAGCTCTAAGAGGTCATTGTCCCTAAGTGGTTATGGAGATGATGGGATGGATACCTGCCCTATCACTGGGCGAGTCTTTTACTCTAGGGATAAGACATCTGAAAAGGGACTTGGTAAAATGGAAGGGAACATATTTTTGTCTTTTTTTACTCATTGCTGGGTCTAATCTTGCTTTTACATTTTGTAAAAATTACCACCAGAGGCTGATTTTTGACACAGGAAAGCAGCATAGATGGTCAAGAATTACTGGACAGAGCTAAAGAATCAATTAAAAAAGCATTGACTCAAAATAATAGTCACATATTTAGAGATGGTTTAATAAAAATTTGGTACTCCATGAGGAGAAGAATTAGCCCTCCAAAATACTCAAAATCGACTTTCCAATGAATGCTAAGAATATGTTGCTGACTGTTGTCCCAGAGACTATCCCAAAGGTTGTATTAGAATTATAAAAATATATTATTACAGTGACAAAAGGAATAATTACCTCAAAGAGGAAAGCTGAAGATTGCTTAGCCATTGAAGATTAGAAAAACACATTAGCTGAATACACAACAATAGCAAAGCTAACTAGTTTTGTCAATGGAAGACCAGTTAAAGAATTGACTCAGAGATGGAAGATTTACTTTGGTCAATTTAAGTAATGGTCAAAGAAAGTATAATTTATACAAATGTCTGTGATTGTCATCAGTACCAAACCAATGTTGAGATTTATAATTATAAACATATGATTGAGAATTGAATTGGTGGGGCTGAAGACCTTTGTCTGTTATGAATGTGCTTAAATGAGGAGCCGCTTGTTAAATCTGTAGACTGACCTGTGGATCTCCCCCTTCCCCTGCTTTTTTTTTCTTTTTTCCTCTTATATAATCCTTTTTCCCCTCTATTGTATTTCCTGAAAACAAATAAAAAGACTAAAACTAATAATTATTGGACAGTTAGACAGGAATGTTCATAGCTAAAGTCACTCAACAACTGAGATAGTTGGAGATAACTGAAAATAATCAAAATATCTGAAAAATATCACCAGATATTTTCTAATTTAAAAAATAGCAGAATATTAGCTTCAGTACTCCCTGCAGCTGGGTGAGATATGTTTGACCTTTGGGGGCGGGACTTTTTTACCTCCACAGAAAGGGAAGAAATGCCTTTCAGCTAAACTCCTTTTCTAGTTTCCCAAATGAAATTCTGGAAATTCAGGTTATTTGTCCAAGGGAACCTTGGGACAGATTCATCCAAAAGGCTGGTATAGTTCTAATGTTCTGCTAAGCTCCAAATTGATATTTGTTTTGCATTTAGTTATATTTTCTTTGCAAGAAAAGAATTCTTTTGCCAAGCTATCCTAAAAATGATCTTTCTAAAATCAATTTAGATGCAATTCTTAAAATTTTGGACAGGGGAGGTATCCCTATCTGGCAAGGGTTGTGCTAGATACTGAAAAGATATGGGTCTCAGTCCAACAGAAGGAAAACAATAAAAAGCACAGATTTCCAAATGTCAATTTCCATATGCTCCAGAGAGAGAGCCTTTAAAGGACCCTCTCTCCTAAGATCAACCTACTTGGGCAGGGGAGACAAAGCATTTAATTTCTGACCTCAAGCAGGTCAGAAATTAAATGCTTTTTCTTCCCTGCCCAAGATGCAAGCTGGGGAGTACCAAAAAAGTTAATCAGGATCCAGACGCTTTTATTTCAGTAAGCGCCCATAAAGCAGATGGACTCCCAAAGATTTGGCACTCCGGAGAAAAAGACAGGGCACTAGCCTTACTGGGCAGCACATAACAAAACCTCTGTTGAAGAGCCTTTTTATTTAGGTGTTTTTTGATGAGTTTTCTCTGTCCGTTGCACTTAAAGTATTGGCCACAACTGTTGGTACCATTATGCATAAAATAGCTTATCCCGGAGAATTTACAGTCTGGATCATAATGCATTCGGTTCAAAGAACTGCAAACAGTGTTGCAAGGAGGTTCAGAAAATCATGCTACTGAACACTGTGCAAATGACGGCCTGAACTGTAAAGAACTAGAATCCAATGCACATGCAGGGATCTTGGGGTAGTGGAGCTTAAGGTGCAGGGCTGGGATCAAGGGCTGCCATGGTTGGGTTCCGGCCAAGGGACCACATACCTGCAGGAGCCCAACAGCAAGAACCCCTTGGGCCTTCTTTTTCTCACTGCTGCCAAGTCCTTGGTCATCTCCCTCTTGCTCTGGTTCAGTCAATGGTAGTCATGAGAAGGAGGCACAGTAGGTGCTTGCTTGGTGGCCCTCCACCCACCAAGCAAGCGAGTAGTAGCGATGACGAGAAAGAGGCTAAGGAGCATGAGAGGCCTTAGAGAGAAGGTGGACTCACTGAGTGAAGGGCCCACAAAGGGTGCCTTGCCCAAGGGCCCCTAAAAACCTAAAGATGACACCACTTACATACGTGCCTAAATACTTTAGGTCTGGTGATATACAAGAATATATCTGTGTGAGGCTTCAGACAGTTACACCAGTCATTAGGATGGGTTTGGAAATGAATATGTGCAATACCCATGCTTTCAGGAAACTTTTTGGTGAGTATTTGCTTTCCAGAAGTTTCTATGGGAGTAAGCCTTTGCTTAACCCAAGAGACACAGAATATTTTAAATAAGCCCTCCAAATGCACAAACTATACCATCTTTCTTGCCAACATCTGTAATTGCTGCATTTTATCTCTTACCGTATCTCCACAGCATGAATCTCTTGCAATACTCCTAATTGTGCAATGCTGAACAGACAAATCAATTTAAGCAGTTGTGTGGATGTGTGTGCCAAGGCGGGTGCAGAAGTAAGAGATCTACTACTTCTTAACTGCAATGTATAGCTGGCATTTTCCCATTTGTCTTAACTGTGGCTCACAAATAATGTATTATCTTTGTTTAATTCATCAACTCTTGAAGATCGCTTTATGCTGAGCAAAGTTAATGAAAATCTGAGTTTGACCTTCGGGAGAGACTGAAGCCTCATTGTAATTGTGGTTGTCTTTGGTCTGTTAGGTAGAGCATCAACTAACAGAACACCATAAAGAAATGCCTTGTATATAATTGCTGTTGTTATATAATATTACTTTGCATGCCTCTGTGAAGCTACACTGTATATAAATAGGTCTAAGTCTTTGTTTCGCTAGTGCCAAAGGCCAGTGTAGAAGTTGATTGGTAATGTTCTAAAGCAGGAGAGTAAACAAATCACTTTGACTACTGTTAGACCAGGTACATTTGATTCTGATTGGATGGAAATTCTAGTTAGTTGGAAAAAGAGGATCGGAAATGACAGTTAAGGAGTTACGGTTGACAGCTGGAGAGAATTAATTTGTGGTAACCATTGAGGGGAATGTCTGCTAGCTGGCACGAGACGTTTTAAATGGACCAAGAGAAAGCTGAGGGGAAAGTGAATAGCTAAGACCTGGATAGTAAGACTTTTATTCTCTGTGGGATCATGATATGTGACTGGACGTAGGAAATGGCTGAGTTGTACCAAGAGGCTGTCCTAAGATCTTGCCAGAAAAAGGCTATCCAAGCAGCCAGAAAAGGGCCTAGTTAAGCTGTCCAAACAACCAGGAAGACCTTTGGTGTCAGGGGAAGGTGACCTACAAAAGCTGGTATGTGTTTTGAGTGTCTTTGGATGGAAAGGAGGTTTAGGGAATTTGGCTTAGAGGTTTGCAGTAGCCACAGCATCTCTTGAGCCTTCAGAAATTGTCACAAGTGTTGAGAAAGTCCAAATAAATCTTCAAATAAAACTATCTGTTTTTGTGTGTTCTTTAATATAAAATCTGGCAGTAGTGCCCTTCCTCTCCTCCCCATCTGCAGGGTTTTCCCTTTCTCGTTCCTTCCCTGGGAAAAAGAAAAACAAGGTATGCAGATGATCTACCCACTCTCAGCTCCTGATTGTCCAATGTTTCAGCCAATCATCAGGGCAGCTGCACTTCCTTTGCAATGTAAAAATACATGGCCAGCTCATGCTTTGTCTTAAGGAATTCCATATCTCGGATTGCAAAAACCACAACATTTTAAACCTGTTAGGTTTCTGTAACTCCTGATTGTTTTATTTGTTATGTGTTACTTAAGCCTTTGATGAGTCATGATGTTTTTCCTGATGCCTATAAAGATTTCTCAGTGTTTCTGCATTATTCCCCATTATCCTTGCCTTCTTACACATGCAGAATCTCATCACTACCCTGAAACAGTGTACATGATCCATAGCTTATAAAAAACCCTCTGTGCTCTGGAAGCTTGTAGCCAGTTTAGTATACTGGCTACCCAGCAGTTCTGTTGTATTTGTCTCTGTCAGAGGAGTTCCTGGGTGCTCTGCCAATAAACTACTGAGGAGTGAACTTGGGTCTTCCTTGTAGATCCAAGCAGACATTCTCCTGGTTCTGCTAAACTGAGATTTCCTGACACTAGCAGCAGCATAAAAGAGGCCGGGTGAAAACTACCCCAAATATTTTAGTCTGAAGTAGTTACTGCCAATAACTAAGCCAAAAGAGAGGGTCAAAAGAAAACCACCAACTTATCAGTGGTTTGTGGAAAGCGGCTGAGGCCAGGAGAAGAGACATAGTCTTCCTGGGAAGCAGATTGGGATGCCTCTTGAGGCTGGGTGGGGTGGGGGAGGCGGTAAGATTTCACACTCCCCCCTGAGTTGCTGCACCTCTGACAAAATAAATACTGCTGTTTCTAACTGGAAAGTGCCTGAGTCAATGTTAAGCTGTCAGAAATTAGACTGATTTCAATGGAAACATTAAGTGGGCTTGTATTTGTGTTTTGTTCTCTTTGTTCTGTAAAGTAAATAATTAAAAAACTATTTTCAGTTGAAACTAAAGAAAAGTCTAAGTACTTCCAAGTGTTTTGTGTCATATTTCCATTCTGTATGGCATCCATATGCCATATTTTTAATGGTACAAAATCATATTTTGCATACAGTATTTCATATTAATTCTAGTCCCTCAATTAGGAAAAAATGCCAGTAATGTTAATCAAGAAAGCAAACACATGCATATTGCAAGCAAAGTAAACATCCCTTGTGAATGATTAAAACAATAGCATGGAATGCAAAGAAATTTTCTCATCCGCTCTGCTGCCTCTCTGGACAAAATGCCAGGTGTCTAGCTTTTTTCCCTTGTTTTGTTGTCTGCCACGAGCTGACACCTCTTATATATTTCTCATAAGATGTATGATATACAATATTCTTTTGGCCTCTCTTTTCTTGTTTCATTTCATCTCCTCAGGTTTTATTTACCCCGGCAATGAACATGCTAGCCAAGTTGCCACCAGTCTCTGAATAAATACTTATGGCCCAGACAAGCCTGCCTGGTACCCAAATCCTGTCCCTTGGGATCTTCCAGAAGACCATGCCCCTTCCTTTGGCCAAGTTTCCTTCCCTCAGCCATCGATCATTCAGTGGTTTCCCAACTTTTGAGAAGCTTTTGTCCATCCTAAAAAGCCAAAATTCCTCTCCTACAGCTCAGTTACAGGGAAAGGATTCATCTAAAATATGCTGCCATTTGGGGTAGTTTTGCCCTGCCCTTTTGCCTTCAGCTCCACCCACCACGGGACTGTGGCTTCTGAGAGCTTCTCCAAAATGGAAGTCAGTTCCTAGAAGGAAAGAGCTTCAACAGCCCCTCGACTAGTGATTGGTGTTGACTTGCTAAAATCAGTGTGGAGCGGCACAAGAAAATAAAGTGCTGCTTCCAGTCTGGAAAGTGTCTCTCCCTGGTAAATAATTCCTTGCAGAGGCCTCCAGAAGAAGCTGTCATCTCCTGTTGGATGAGGTGTTTGTAAGGGAAGCCTGCTGGAATCACACTGCAGTTTGTAAGTACTTTCTTGGGGTGACTACACAGACTGGATTCTTCAAGGATCCCAAAAAGACAGAGATTCAGTTCTGTTCAATTTTTTAATGAAACTCTGTGTGCTAACTGATGGAATCCACACGGAATGGTGCAGGTGGGGATGGAGTAGCATCTTGCTCTTGTTCACCTCTCTTTGTCCACCTTCATCATTGACATCTTGCTTTCAGACCTGTTAGACATGAGAACTGCCACTCTCTTTCTCAGAGTGAGGCAAGTCAGTTGCTCAGCATGCAGGCAGGATTCAGAAAGCTGGGTGGATCTGAGCCGAGGCTGCTAATGTCATCAACAGTCAGGGAAACATTGATATGAGATCCATTGGGAGGGACAGGAGTGTAGTAGAGCAAGGAGGCTGCATTTCATCTGGCTGAGGATCTTTTTAAAAGCTCAGCATTCAATATATTTTTCAGGTAGAATCTATGCTGCTACAAGTGAACAGCACTAATCTGAATGAGGCTTTCTCCCAAGTCACTGTGCATAAGGCTGAAGCAAAGCTGGCCCCAATAAATCAGATAATGTCCCATGTACTGCTATTGATTTTTTGCAAGTGGGTAAACACCACTGGTGGGAAATGTCTGGGTGCCAGCATGGGTGTCTCAGGACCCTCGTGGTCAGAAGGGGACACCTTCCCTGCCACAAGGGCTTCCTCACTGTCAGAGCAATACGGCAGTGGAACAGCTGCCTAGAGAGGTGGTGGGCTCTCCCACACTAGAGACATTCAGAAAGAAACCGGACAGCCATCTGAGTGGGATGGTGTAACGTGGTGTCCTGCAACAGCAGGGGGGTGGACCCGATGGCCTTCTTGGCCCCTTCCAACTCTGCTATTCTATGATTCTATGAAAACCGACTTCCAAGAACGCAAGTATGCTTTGAAACGGGGGACATCGTCCACACATTTTGTTTTGACGTTCTTGGCAAAATCTTTCTTTGTGTTTTTGTAATCACCACAACTGCAAATTCAGTTGTGGTAGAAAGGGGTCACAAAAGCAGCTTCGTGGGTTACATGTGGCTTGCAGGTTGTGTGTGGTCCTTCCCTTGTATGCATGAACAATGATCTCTATACTTAGAAAAAATAAATGAATAACCCCCTACGAAAATCTTCAGGGGTTGGCCGGTTGGTTGGTTGGTTGGCCATGGTACATCCTCCCATCAGCAGCAATATGGCAATGGGTCTTCTCTGTTGTCCACCCCATCCCACCATACCCTGGTTTGACCCCTGCTAGCCATTAACTAGCTGTATCATTCCTAAACTAGCCTCCCATTTTGTTTTCCAAGTTGCAGAGAACGGCAAGTCCTTTCATTATAGGTGGGACTTTTTATCCTCCATTTCATAACTGCCGCTAGTTTTTAAACAAGTAGGCATTACTCCTTTTCTCTTTCAAGGCCACAGTTAAGACTGCAAGCATGTGATGTTTCACCTTGGTTGTTGATTTCACCAGTTAATTTCTTTCCCTCTCTTAAAAAAAAAATTGGATTCATCAATCTTCATCAGCACAACCCCTTGCTCTGTTCAGTTGGCATCTACTTGCTTTCCTGTCAACTTGATACACATATTTATTAAACACTGGTGGATAGAGGTGCTTTTCACTGTTAAATTTGCCTATTGTGAACAGGTTTGTGACCTGGGACTGTGCCTCCTACAAGCAGTATGTGTAACAAAGGCCCAAAGTTATGCAATTTATTTTTTTTCCTGTTTACTATTTAATTTGCCTATTTTTTTAAAGTGAAGTATATATTTATTTATTTAAAAGCTCAGTCAGAGCATGATTTAAAGGCAGAGAAACCCATAACATCGCAAAGCTTCTTCAATATAAGGCAAAGGTGGCTTTGCGATGTCAGGTGCTGATCCATCAGCTTCCTTCACAGTTGGCAAAGCGGGTATTTTAAGAACTGTACCCTGCTATCCTGTGATGCTGCCTAGCGCTTCACACTCCTTCGGCCCTGAGAACATTGCAAAAGAGCTGCAGTCAGGGTGCTTCCAAAGAGCACTGCCTGCCCTCCCCCTTGAAAACAGCCTTCACTTCTGATTTCTAACCTATCCACGGCTAATGGCAAATGACATTAATTCCCTTCATGCAGCTCTGTGATTCGGCATGCTTGATGCTCATAGCTAGAGAATCTTATGGAAATTATACATGAGAAGCAATCACTCTAAATAGAACATAAGAAAGGGCTCTCGTTTCTCGGCTGACTCACTGCTGCAAGTCAGAGCTGACGTCTTCTGGGGCACACTGTCCAAGAGGCAAGCTGGCTCTTTGAGTTGCATGATTTCTTTTCCAAATGCAATCACACCTGGGAAATCAGGGAAGAGGAGCGCTGCCTTCCCCACCATGCACCATGGTCCTCCCAGTGAAAATTATCTCTCGCCAACCTGGGCTGCGATATGCATCTGGTGTGAAGTTCTCATCATCTCCAGGGAAGACCATTTTTGTCAGAACCACAGGAAAGAGATGCATAGTGGGAGGCTCCCTTTTAGTGAAATAACCACGGGGAAGGCAAGCTTTGCTGGAACCATGTCCAGGTGTGGGTGTTTAAGCGTTCCAGCCATTTCCCACATGGTCTCAAGTCTGTGTTCCATCCTCCATGCCATGATTCTGCTTGCACATACATGAAGCTCCACCCAGCTTCCAGAAAAGCATTTAGTGCATTATCTCGTTTAGCGAGGATCTGGTTCCCATGTTTCCCACCCTTGTTGAAAGAAGCAGCTGCAGAGAAACCCACAAGGATGCTTTTGGCCATAATCTCTCCAAGCCACGCTCTCAAGGCCTATAGAAGCTTCCTGGCCATGTTGAAAGAGGCATGAGAATGCCTCTGTGCGAAACAAAAGGCTTTCTGTATGAGTTACAAGAATGCAGGCTTGCTCATTGGGCACCAACTGCTTCTGCTCCATCCATTCAGCAGCGGTACTCTCAGCTGGCGACAGTAATGAGGGATCCTGAAGGATGAGGTGAAATGACTAGGGCATGGAGCATCAGGGCAAATTCCTTCTTGTTAGCTTCTCAGGAGCTCTACCAAGATGGCCAGGAGATCATGACTGTCCATTCCTGAAGGGAAAATGCTGATGCCAGCTCACACCTATCAACCACACCTTACCGCATCCCTGCTGGCCACATATTCAGTAAACAAGTGTGCACAGCCCACTCACATGCGCACTGTCAGCAGGGGTGCGCAACCTGGAGGTCTCCTGGGTGGTGGCTGGCGTGTTCATTAGAAGGCCCATAATGTTTGAATGGATCTTCAAACACTGAATTGTGGTACTGTGGTGAATTGTGTGCTTTTGAATTATGGTGTTAGAGAAGACTCCTTGGATTGCAAAGAGATCAAATCAGTCAGTCCTAAAGGAAATCAACCCTGACTGTTCTCCAGAAGGACAGATACTGAAGATGAAGCTCAAATACTTTGGCCACCAAAGGAGAAGGAAAAGATGCTGATGCTTGCAGGTAAAAGAAGGTGATGGGAGACATTGAGGTGACTGGATGGAGTCACTGGTGCAGTGGGAGGAGGGCTTGGTGAACTCTGGGAGGCCGTGGAGGACAGAAGAGCCTGGCAACGGAACATGACAACAAGTCAATGTTTGCATGGTGGGAGGAGGTTGCTCAAAAAAGAGATGGAAAGGCTGCCTTTGCTGAAAAGGAGCGCTGAAAAGACTGAGAAGTTCTGGTAAATTCACATTTTTTCTATTGTAATCTCCAGCATGTACACTGCACCATTCTACAACACTTCTTTGAAAAGGAATTCTAGCCCATGGAAGGACTGGCTAGTTCTTATGATTGAGCTGTATGATTACGAGACTCAGGGAAAATTAACTTCCCAAGCAATTGAAGAACCTTAGCTATGTATAGAGAAGTGGGTCAATGATTTTAAAATTCCACACACATTTTTCCCCCAGACAAAGCTATATGATGACAAACATGGTTCTGTTCACGAACAGACTTTGCAGTAGCAAATCAAGATGTGGTCTTGGCCTCTGAACACAGAAATGCTCATGGACACCATTAACAATGATGATTAATGGATTGCTCGGTCTTTCTGACATGTGTACACTCAAACGATGCAAGTAATTGATTTCACTGGAGATCCGCATGCACTGAGCTAACATTCCTCAGTATAGAGCAGTGACAGTTCAAGTTTTGATTTTAAATGTCTTATACAAGTGGATCCACATAGAAATCTGGCTGAAGGGGCCTGTGGCTCTAAGACAGGGGTGCAGAACCTCAGCCTGGGAGACCAAACCTCCTGGCCCAGTCCCCTAGTTTCACCTCTTTTTCCCCATTCACAATCATTTGGAGTCAATCCAGCTTTTGTGACGTTTTTTGACATACTTCGAAAGGTTGAAAGCTTTTAGCTACAATCATTCCCTAAGGCCTAGTCACTGGCAGTGAGCACTTCTGCTAAAGGTGCTGCCATTTTGCCCCTGACACTTTCCCTTGTGTGCATGACCTTACCCACAACTGCTTGTGGCTGCCAAGGCTTCTCAGCCATGGAATCTGGCCCTTGGGCTGAAAGAGACTCAACAGCTCTTGCCCTGGGAAGAGGAAATGGGCAGGGAAATGATCTCTAGTCCCTTCCCAGAGGAAGCTGTGACTGAGCTGACAGAACCAGAGGGCACTCACGTCAACACCACAGTTCACTGGTCTGTGCCCAGTCGGGCTGCTGAAGCTGGTGGTTGAAGTCAGCACTGATTTGCCCTGCCCTTTATCCCAGTAAACACCTTATTCACAGTCCTGTATTCTTTCACATATCCCTTAGGGCCACTGGCTCCATATAAATCTGCCCAGATGTTAAGATCAACCCCAAAGTCTCTCCTGTGGCATCAGGACCATCCCAGGCTGTCCACTGGGAGCACGACCAACAGCTCTTTCTGCAACATTTGCTCAGATCTGAGTACAATCCATCAGACTCCCTCTCTGATCCTTTTTTAAAAAAATAGAAATATCTTTTTATTTCAGTGAGGGCCTCTGTGTAAACATAAGCTTGCTGTTGGCTGATTCTACCATGATTCCTGTTGTGTTAAGAACCACTTACATTGGGATTTTTATAAGGGAATTGCACTGTATATTACGTTTGCTGATTTTTATCTATACGTCACCAGTTGGGGCCACAGTATCACATGTGCATGGGCACGCATGCTCACATATGCACACACATGCACACATCTCCCTGCAAATGTGGGAAAGGAATCCTTTCCTTGGCTGAGATCTCTGATCTGGGATCAAAGGTCAAGAAAGGGATTCCCTTGCTAGAGCAAGCACTAAAAAAGGAATCCCTGGCACTCGCTGGGGAGTTCCTTCCTGAACTCCATTCTCTCGTTGAAGTTTGGAGATCAGGAAGAGAGAGACAGCACTGCCGCGGTGGTGGATGAAGGTGGGCAGGTGCCCAAAAATGCTGTCACAAGGCAGGTTGAATGCTTTGCCCTTCCTTATGTCAGCTGCTCTGAGTCTGTCAGCACAAGAGTGGGTCAATCTTGTTCAGACCTCATAAGGTGCGCTAGTGTGCCCACGAGGAATCCCAGGGTAATTGCCTCGGCCTAAGGTGGTATGAAGGCGTCTTCATGATGAATTGGCTCCCTGCCATGCATGTTGTGCTTTTATCCACAGATCCCCCAATTGCTGTAACAGCAGCATTAGAATGGTTAGAAAGGTTGTGACTGCTACCATTGCGACCGTGCTAAAGCGGTCCTTGATTCAGTGAAGAGAAGACTATCAGGTTTCCAAGGAAAGCTCCTTTCAAAGAGAGACTGAACGCCAGATCTGGGTTTTTAAACACTATGCCAGTAACATTTATTCTGTGATATAAAGAATACAGAAGTATAAGAATACAAATTCAACAATCATCAGCAACAATATCAAGAGGCCTCATTCACACTCGCATTCATGCAACACTCATACAGCCAACAGACCCTTTCGATGATCCATCGAGACTGTGGGTGACCAGTAGCAGTGCTGTTCTGACACACACGGGAGCTGGAAAGCCCAGTCATTTTATACCTTTAAGTTGATGCTATCAGCTTCGTCCGACTGGATCGAGCAGTGAACTCCTCTGAGCAGAGCTGACATGCAGAATGTGCTGGCCCTTATCTTGAACACACACATTTGTCACATTCCATTGTCTCTCTGGATGGTGCAGCGTGGGCTTTTCTTATCTGTCATATTCCATTCTCCAACCACTCCCAGCCTCTCAGTTTTCTCAGTCCGGTCAGTCTCATCATGCATTTCCATTCTTCATTTTCTTCTGGGTCTTAGGCCTTCAGGAACCCATGCACACTGTGACACCATCATGGAAATTGAGGTAGTTCCCTATAGCCTGAAGTGCTTGATCCTGCCTAATCCTGGAAGCTGAGCAGGGTTGGCTCTTGCTGAAATCTGGATGGGTGATTTAAATGTTGTGAATGGTTCAGAGACCTTTGGCTATGGGCAGTAGACAAATATAACAACAACAACAACAACAACAGCTATAGATATTCTGCTTACATGGGCTTTCTTGTCATGCAGCAGTCCCTGCAGGAATCCCAGCAGC
This sequence comes from Varanus komodoensis, assembly GCF_004798865.1. Taxonomy (NCBI): domain Eukaryota; kingdom Metazoa; phylum Chordata; class Lepidosauria; order Squamata; family Varanidae; genus Varanus; species Varanus komodoensis. The sequence goes on along the minus strand of NW_025336374.1, from coordinate 3,022,485 downwards.
ATCTCTGAATGCCCCAGGACAGCTTCACCCAACCCAGGTGCCATCCAGATGTTTTGGACTCCAACCCCAGAAGCCCCAACCAGCATGGCCAATGACAGCTGGGGGTTAACGTATCGGTGGGAGAGCAGGTTGGGGAAAGCTATTCTAATCTAGGAGAATATTGCATCATGTATGAATTGGCCTGATGTTGCATGTTTTTCTCCATCAAATATGCATCTGAGTAGCCATTCACTGGAGCAGAAACGATTGTCCTTGACAGAGCTGCGTCTCTTTTCTCATCTGAAAGGTTTACCTTATGAAAATGTAGTTGTATCTGAACATGCTGGAGGTGAAGACCAGGGAGGGAAACTGTAAATGAGAAGCTTACTAAGGCCTTCGCAATCTGGTGCCCTCCTGTTAAAATGGACTATAGGTCCCATCATCTACAAACAAGGTCAATTGGCTGTGGATGATGGGAGCTCCAGTTCAATGTATGGTTTCCAATAGCAAACCATCAATTGCATTAATGATACCACATCTTTAGATTCTTCCCATAAGAGCATATGCAAAAAAAAAAAAAGATTATTAGAGGAGACAGTAATGTATAAGAATGTACATGAATTTTTATGTTGCAGTAACTAATAAATGCACTCCATTGTTCAATACTTTTATCTACTGAATGCCCCTCTTGAAGTTTTTTATAGTATGCAAAGTTTACTATAAAAAACATACTGCTCAAATAGACCAATTAAAGATTGAAGGAGACTTTGTGAATTTCCCAGAAGATGCAATAGTTTGTCTGATTGCAATCATTATGTCTGCAGCTAATTCTGAAGCTTTCTTTAGTATTATTTCCTTTTAAGTGTCCAAGAAGTGCAAATTTCAAAGTTGGGGGAATAACTTATCCTCTAATATTTGTATTACTCCGAACATGCATTGCCAAGTCAAAGCAGGTGCTACTGTTATTAGCAACCACAGTGGGAGACTTTTGTTGATTTAATACTGTAGGTCACTTTCATGATTGACCTGCCGGCACCTTGATTCTGTGGCAGCTTGCAGTTTCTCTGTGCATGGTGATATTTAAGAAACAAGTCTTCAACTTGTCCTTTTCCCATAAAACAAGGCTACTTTAAGTTCTTTTTAATCTTTCAGCATTTATTTACTGTTGTGTGGGACTCCGTGATAAATATTCATGTTAAATGAGAGAAGCATAATATTTCAAGATGGGTGCTGATGACACCCAACTCTCTTTCTCCTTTCCATCTCACTCCAAGGAAGCTGTGGCAGTCGCAAATCAGTGATTGTCATCGGCAGTAATGAACTAGAAGAGGGCAAACAAATTGATGCTGAATCCGGACAAGACAGAGGTGCTCCTGGTCAGCCAGAAAGTAATCCTGGGAACAGGGATTCAGCCTGTGCTGAGTGAGGTTGCACTTCTGCTGAAGACACAGGGGTGCAGTTCAGGTGTTCGTCTTGACTCAACCCTGAGACTGGATGTCTGGTTTTCAGGAGCAGATTTGCACAGTTAAAACTCGTGTGCCAGCTGCACCCATTCCTAGAGCTGTCTGATTTGGTCGTGCTGACATATGCATGAATTACATCCCATTTGGAGTGCTCTCCATGGGGCTGCCTCAGAAGAGTGCTAAGAAACTCCTGCTGCCTTAGAAAGCTACAGGGTGCATGCAACTCCTTGGCTGAAAAAGCTTCACTGGCTCTAGCCACAATTCAAAGTGCTGGCCATGAGCGATAAAGCTCCATACGGCTTGGATCCAGGCTATCTGAAAGACTGTATTCTCCTGATGAGCCTGCACAGGCTTTGAGATCTTCTGGGGAGGCCCCTTTGCTGGTCCCACCACCCTCAAAAGGCATGCTTTCTGGGAACATGGGGAAGGGCCTTCTCAGTGCCTGCCCCAATGCCATGGAATTCCCCTCCCAAGGAGCTGGGTGCCCTCTTTGCTATGTTTCCAAAGGCAGGCAAATCTGTTTTGCTCTGGCAGGTATTTGGGAATGGTCTGGGCCTAGTTCAGTTCTTTTACATTGTTTTCAGTGTTTTTAATTTGCGTATTTTGAATAATTTTAATACTTAGCTGATGAACATATGTTTTGAATGCTTGTCTATTTCTATGAATGTTTTATATGTTTCATGTTCTGAACTGCCTTAAGCCCCAATACTGGGAAGAGGCAGGATATAAATGAATATAATAAGCACAGCAGCAACACTGCTTCCATATCCAGATTCTTCATTTGGTTAAATTAACATCTGTCAAGTTTATACACCTGAGAGCAACTCAGCACAAGCTAGTACAAGTTTGGGTTGAGCTTGCAGAATCCTCCACTGGTGTCTTATTGTGCTTCATTGGCAAATATCTGGTCCATCGGGCTGAGAAAAGAGAGACGCGGCTCCGTGGCAGAACACATCCCTTGCTTCAGAGGAAGTGCTAGCTACTGGAAGTCCTGGGTTTCAGGGCCACAACTCTGTCCTGCAAGATGCACAAATATGCAAATGTTCTAAAGCTTATGCATATTTTAAATGGCTCCTGTTTGTATGAAAAGATGGGAAAAGAGATGAATGGCCAGGGGAGGGAAGAGTGTTTTAGAAAAAAAAAATAACTCAGGCAGAAAGTTTTGGGTTGGAGGCAGCAGATGTTGACGCTGGTCAAAAAAAAAGCCAGGCCCTCTGCTAAAATACATAAACGGCTTGAGGAAATGTTACAAAAATCTTTAATATTTAAACCTAAAGTCTTCTTACTAGGCATTGTGACTGATGATGTTGATAAACAAGCGATGTATTTGATTCTACATGCAATTACTGCGGCAAGGATTGTATTTGCACAACATTGGAGGAGTGAAGACCCACCCACTGATGAACTGATTTTAAAAAAGATTCTGGACTGTGCTGAAATGGACAGGCTGACTTTGTCTCTGAAGGAGAAAGAGGATACATACTTCTCTCAAACTTGGAACTCTTTTTATTATTGGCTAGAGAAATGGAACTATGCATAGATATGAATATGTCTATGGATTGCTATAAAAAAAAATAGGGGGCTGACCCAGTAAGTCTGATGTCTCTGATGATGTTTTTTAGTTTCTTTTTTTTAGTTTGTAGAAAATAATAATAAAATTTACTTTAAAAAAAAGCCAGGCCCTCCAAGGGCTCAGCTGAGGTCATCAGGAACTCCATACCTTTATCTCAGGAAGTGCCCATGGACAGCTGGACAGCGGGACAGAGAGCCCCCCAGAAATTCTGCACCCCACGTGAAGGATTCAGGGCTCAGACCTGTCAGTCATCGTCTAACACATCCTTTGCTTTGCAGATAAAAATAATTCCCAGTTCAGTCTCTAAGTAGCTTTGAAAGTATGCCCACAATAAACTCGGTAGAGCTTTTCCAACATGGATGCTGGTCCTTAGGCTGAAAGAAGTTCAACACACTCAGTTTAGACATAACTGAGTTGGATGAATCAATTAAAAAACCTTTTTATTTAAACATTGTTTTAAGAATTAGGGATTTTAGAAGTTAACAGTCACTTTTTAAAAATCTCAATTATTTATATTATCTTTCTCTTTGAATGTGTTTTATTTATTTTTAACTCTGTATTTTATTATTATTGATTGTATTTATTATTTATTTATTATTGTCTATTGTATTATTGATTGTTTTTATTATTGCTGTTGATTTTAAGCTTGTAAGCCATCCTGAGACGCTGCTGTGAAGGACAGGATAGAAATGCTTTACATAAATAAATAAAATAAATTAATAGGCAGGCAATACACGTAAGACAGTACCCTAAAAACAGCCAAAACGACCGCCAATAGCAAAGCCTGTTTATAAATTTCACTGGGTTTTTTTGTTTTATTTTTAAATTAGAGATTGAAAGGCTCTTTCAAGTGTCTGTGTGGGCACACACAGATTTTAAAATATGAAACGTTACAGTACAGAATGCCAGCTTCAATTCACGAGCTGGGTGAACCGATCGGCTTTCTACATTCCGAGATGTTCCATCTGCAAAGGGAGCGGCTTCTGTCCTTGAAGCACTTGAAATGCTACAGCAAAGAGAAAGCAAAGGTTGCCAATGCACCCAAGAAAAAACATCATGGCGATGTAAGCCCTGCTCTTACCTCACTAGCCTGACAGCACTTTTGATATACTGCTAATAGCGTAGCGGTGATCTATCACCAGACAGGCCGCAATTCATTCTTACCTCTCCGGGACTGCCTTGTTTACATTATTTGCGATGCAGCTTCATCATCTTGTTTTATTCCATGTACCCACAAATTGCCGTTGATTCTGCATGTCAAAAAACATCTTGAGACGGGGAGAACCGGTCCAACGGCAGAGTTCCTTTGGCCTTCGAAAGAGGCTGTTGAGAATCAGAGCATTCGGCTTAGAAAACACAATTAGAGGACAGAACTGAGAGGCATCAAAGAGGAGGGGGAAACTAATGGACCTTTTGTTTGGAAGGTGGACTTTACTGTATTGCTTTATTCTCCCCAAGAGTGATACTTAAAGCAGGCTGAGTCATGAGTGTCCCATCTTTTGGGGGCTTGTGGCATATTTGAAACCCTGAGAGGCTTTTTGTAGGAATCATCACAAAGAGGCCGCCACACAGCTCTGCCTAATCACAAAACAGATTCTCCTGGTCCCAAACTAGCCACAAGGGACAATTAAGTTCCCCAAGAAACTGGGAATGAGGCTAAGATTGTGTGTGTGCCCCCAAATGCCAAATCACAAATCCCTGCCTTGATCCCTTGTGTATTTTGGGGGCAGCTGCGGTGGGGAGAAAGGGGTGGGAAAATCCACTTCAGTCAGACCAGCTGCATGCATCCAAAACCTGAATCAACCTATTTTTATTCAGAATAATAGCAGGCATATTTCCACAATGATTAAGGTGAGTATGTGCTACAATCCTACTGATGTTACTGGTTTAAATGGCATTTCTACTTTCTTCTAACTCCGCACGCTTACAATAGGTTCATCTTGGTTGCAATTTTTATTTTATAGCTTTTGTTCATTTCTGTTCATTATATGCTATTTTTATAATGTTTTTTTTTTTGTAAATGCTCTATTTTATTTTGTTGTGAAATATTTTAATTCTTTGACAGGACCTGCATTAGAAGTGCAATTGCTCTAAAAGGCTGCTTGTGAATGAATGAATGAATGAATGAATGAATGAATCTCAAAGCAAATGCCAGATTTTTAAGTTGGAAAACTTGTGAAAATCCACCTGAAAAGAAGTCACACTGGCAAAACTGCATGTGGAATAACAAATTACACCCATAAAGAAGGCAACTTTCACCCTCAAATGATGTGCACAGACAAGCAAAACTACCCACCAAAGAAAGAAATGCAGACATAAACTATCTCCAGCTCCGAAGAAAGAAACAGCACTCAGCACCAAACTTCTGCATCTTTTCCTTCCTGCTGCTGTTTCCCATGCATCTTCCAAATCTCTTCCAGAGTCTTCTGCAGCCCTGCAGAGCATCTTTAGTAGATGCATGGGAATCTCCTGGAGAGCAAAAGGATGCAGTAGTCTCTTTCCACTAGCAGTCTCCATTTCACAGGCAGAACAACAAAACTGAATCTGTCCTCAGGTGTAAAGTTTGGCTGCTGGATTCATGAATGGCACAATTTTGGAAATACGGGACTCAAAGAGAAGTGCAGAATCTTTTCCATTCAAGCATTCCCTGCTTTTAGTAGCTATATGCAAAGCCATTACTGCCAACATTATTGGCATGTGGTGCCAGGTTATCAGAATCGCAGGCAAAATTGCAAGAGTGCCACAGTAAATTTGCTAGCAGAAATGAAATTGGCAACCCATACATAAAACTAACATGCCATGTAGGGCACTGATGGCCAATTTGAGTGCTATATTGGAGTTGTATTTACTAAAAAATAAATTATATGACAAATAGAAATAGGTAAGCTACTGTTTGAAGAAGAGAATGCAATACAATATTATTAACTTGAATGAAAGATGTGTATAGCTTGCACCTTACAGAGCAGTGCAATACAGTGCAATATGGTATCCTTTTCCTGATCTCCTGATATTTTCAATGTGGTGTCACATGAAAGCTTCCCTTGGGATATCAAAAGAGGGCTTTTGTATGGGAAACAATGTGGTGCAGTGGTTGCAGTGTGCTATCAGGTCCCAGATTCAAATGTCTACCCTTCTGTGAATTTTACAATTTTTTAGCCTCTCCTAATGCACAGCATGGTTCTGAGGATAAAATTGTCTTGAATGGGGGAACACAGATGCTGAGCTCCTTTGAAGATGGGTGGGATAAAGAACATTTGTTACAAAATTGTTTGAGTCACCTTTTGGTCCCCAAAGTGACTGGGCAAAAGCTTATTGATCGCACCCTTGCTGCTTGGTAACCTCTGAACTAAGAGGCTTCCAAGGTTCTTGTGCCCTGCCAAGCAGATGTTGGCATGGTGAAGCAACTTGGAACCTCATCATCATTCCTGATTTACACTAGATGGCCTTTTTGGTCAAAGCAGCAAAGGCACTTGGGATGGGAAAGGGGGGAGGTTGGAGAGTTATGGAGTTAAGGAGTTATGCTAACTCATAACTTGGCCTCACCAGACTTCTCTCCTCTCCTTTTCCCAGCCATTAGGAGCCTCTCACGGTGGTAGGACATCAAGATGAACCTCTGAAGTATACCTTAACCTATGGATAAGTTCATACAGGAGGAGGAAGCATTTCAGGTATTCTGGCCTCATGCCTTTAAACTGTGCCAGAAACAGACTAGCAGGCAGTACAGTCAGTTCAGGACAAAAACGGGCAAGAAAGCCATCTGGCTTTCTTGTTTCGCACTAGATGAAGTTTCTGAATATTCTTCAAGATCAACCTCATGTTGAGCAGGTAGCAACCAACTAAATGGGAGTTGAATAAATGTTGCTGAAGCTAGACGTAACTTACAATGCCCCACAAGGCACTCAAAGAACTCTGGGTTTTGTCCACGTCTTTTCTGGGGCAGGAATACAAGGGAGCAGTGGGACTGTCAAATATCTGACAAGCCATGACATACCGAAGCAGGGGGCCAGTGGGGAGAGGCACAAAAGGTATGCCAGAAGCACTGAGGTATCTGTTCTGCCTCGCTCGCATCATTCTCAGGAGAGCCTTAGGGCCAAATGACACATGAGGTCCACAATGCAGTTGGTGAATTTGGTGAATTTCTGGTGAATTTCTGCCACTGCTTGTCTTTGGGACAATGTCTTGGTCCTGTTTCATCAACATTCCACTGGTATGTTATTGCATCCTGACTGCAAGGCCAGGAGATCCAGACCTGGACAGGAGCTTCTGAATTCTAACGATTGTCTAGAAGGGACAACTCCTTGTCCTGCCATTTAGAAAGTCACACCAGGTGAAATTCTTCTTGTGTTATTAGTAGGGCCAACACCAAACATTACTTAAATATCTATGCAACAGCTACACTGTTCTTCCATTTTCCTAGATCTTTCTTAGATGTTTCTTAGAGTTGGCACAGAGGTCTCAGTCCAGATTAGGATCTTAGAATGGGGTGTAGTGGGCTTTTAAGATCTTGTTTGGGAGAAGGATATACCTACTTTAGAGTAAGAATAGGATCCAATATGGTGGCTAGATACGGAGTTGTAGTCATGCCTGTTTGGGCCCTTAGAAGCCTTTCATGCACTTTGATCCTTTGTTGATCACAGCACCGATGGCACAAAATGACCCTAAGAGCACACGAGGCAGGCTTTGCAAACAGAGAAGCTGGACTCAGCATCCCTTTTCCATTCACCACTGCATCGTGCATTATGGTCACTGAGGGAGTACTGCTAAAAATATAAGCCCTGGGCATTTATTTGCTATGATATGATAAGCTATTAGTATCTATCATTGTCTTAGCATCATCCCCTAGTGTAAACGATGAGGCATTTGAGATTATGAAAAGTGGTAATCAGTTTACCTTGGGGGAAAAATAAACAGCCCTTGATGCCATATATACAAAGATATAATGAAAACAAATGCAAAACCTGTGAGTCTTGCCGAGAAGAGCTGAGTTATTTAAAAGAGAACTTTGGCATAAGCAACAAATACATATACGTACAGCAGCGATAAATTTAGTCAACTAGTTTCTAGCTATTAGAGGAATTAAATTCTGGAGCAGATTACCTAAAGCAGCTAGGAAGCAGCAAAGAATTATGCCAAGGCTGTTTATATTCTGTGCCAGGTTTCCCCAGCCTTGGGTCTTACAGAACTTAGGACTCAAACTCAATTCTTCCTCACCACTGGCTATGTTGACTGGTGTTGATGGGAGCTGAAGTCCGAAGCATCTGGGGGCACTATGATGGACAAGGTCATCATACAGTTCCCCCATCGCCCCTGCCTGAAACCCTGCAACTACAAATTCTTCTTTGCCTCTCCTACACTGCCAGGTTGTTGTGAAGATAAGCAGAGAGAGGGTGAGAATCATGTAAATGACCCTGAAATGTTTCTCTGAAGAAAACTGAGATAAAAATGTGATGTTAAAAGAAGCTGAGGGAGTTTAATGGCATGCATGCTTGCTTGCTTAAATAAAAGGGGGGGGGGGGGAGAAGGGGAACTGAAGACCAAGATAAAACAACCCAGATTCCATGACAACGAAATGCAAATTCTTTAACCTGCATAATATATGTGTATTCAGAAAATCTGAATGATTTTTCTCAATTTGTGCAATTTATTCTGCTTCTTCTGGTTATGGCAAAGGGCAAGGAACCACACGGGGCTTGAAGTCCCACCTTTTGCCCATGAACCTAGGATTGCCCTATGGAGTTTCAAGCATGTAATTACATCCATATATACTAGAATGAGAAACTTGTTCTTTCTAAAAGATGGGAGGTGAGAATATCAGGAAGGAAGCTGATTTCTGCATTTGACTTGGTTTTTCTACACTCCCCTTCTATCAAGACACGCACAGAGCTAGCTTAATATAGATCCTTTGGAGGAAAGAAAGGGAGAAAGAAAGGAAAGACACTAAGAAGTTGAGTTTATTAAGCATGTGAAAAATCCCTCTGAGAAACTGCATATGCTTTTTTTTTTCAAATGCCTGTAGAAATAGGGATGTATAGGCATTGCTGAATCCATTTTTTTTTTTTTTGTATTTTGTGGATTTGTGGAATCCGATTTTGGATCCATACCAGTTTGCACAAATCCTCACAAAATGTTCCAATCCCTTTAAAATTCACATTTGCACACTTTAGGCTGGGAGGGGGCTAGTACTTCTGCATAAAACTATAGAAAGATTTTTTTTTAGTCCATATAGCCATGGAAACCATGCAGCTAATGAAAAGATGGCCACTGCAGAATCCATGGGTTAGATTCTTAGAAATTGAAACTCATTTGAGTTCATTATGAGTTTCTGAAATAGCCCTAATTAGGAGTAATCACTATAGAAGGAATTTGGTGGCAACCCAAAAGTGGTAGGGATGGCCATGAGGAACTATGATATTTCCGTCATTTTGTTCCCTCAGGAAGGTCCATGATTGCCTGACATTTTGTTAATTTAGCCTGTGGATACAGAGCCACCTCCCTTTTGAAGGGCAAATTTCATTCTGGAGGAGTATTTATTTATTTATATTTACATTATTTTTATTTTGTAAAATTAAAAGTAAAGTAAAAGAAAAAATAATAATTTTACTTCAGGTCTTCATTCCAGTGGTGGGTGGCCAGAGGCAAAAGGCAGCAGGGACATTAGCAAAGGCAGGGCCAATATGCCAATATATTTTGGCTTAAGATGCTTACTGTCAATAACAAAGCCTTAGGAAATGCATGTCAACCTTTATGAATGAGGAAAAATGCAGAAAGTTCAGGTGCCTGGGGAAAAGCAGTGAGGTCAGAGGAAAAGAGGCGGTCTTCTGTCGAACTCCAGAGGGCTAGACTGGAATTCCAGGGCTGAGGTTCTGCAGCCTGATTTAGTCAACACTTGAGGGTAACCTAAAGGAATATGAAACACTAAGATATTTTGCTTCTTCATCATACATTCATCAGAGCTAAAAGCGCTTTCCAACCTCAGGTCCCGATATGTTGTTGACCTATAATTCCCATTGTCCCTCATCAGCATGGCCATTGGTCCAGGATTATGGGAAGTGTAGGCCAACAGCTTCTGGGAAAGGCTGGCCTAAGCTTGGATGCATGGATAGAATAGACCCTTTTTCATGAAAAACTTCCTTCATCCAAGTTCATGTCCCTTCCTCACAGGACTGTCTCTGCCCAGCCTGCACTTTTAGTTGGAAACATTTCAATCTGTCCTAAGATGTTCTTGCATAAGCCCTGCTATTTAACAGAGTTGGGTTAACTCTCCCCTTTCAGAGGCTCATTTCAATTTCATGGCTGAGTAAGAAGCGATGCCTCCTACTAACATCCTTAAATAATGGTACTTTAGCACTGCTTTGCACAGTGAACCCTATTTAAGCAGGTGATTTGTTTGTTTTGGGATTCGCAACCCAAAGGGCATCACATGACACCATGGCAGAGGAAGGCCTCTCAGGAGGACTGTGCTTTTTGGCTCCCCTCCCATCAGCTCTTCTCTTTAAAGATATTTTGCCATCACTTTACATCTTAGAGGGGGCATCTGGGCACCAGGTTGGCAGAGACAGTCACAAGATGCATTATATGTCCTGAAGGTGGCAAGACCTGCCTTGTATATGGGTCTGAACATATGTGACTTGGCTGAATAAAGAAGCATGATTCAATTCTGGTTATCTATACACTGATCTGTTTTTACCTATACAAAATACACACATATGAAAGAGACAAGGAGAGTGACACTGGGAAGTCCAGCTCCTTTGAGCTTAATGGAGTTGCTGGTTACATCTGATCTGATCAGGAGCAGACCAAGTCAAGTTTCTTTCTGTGGATCCCCATCTCCAAAATAAGCCACTACTGGTTTGTGTACTAAAAGAAAAAAACAGAACAAAACTGTAAGGTAATGGTATGCAAATGAGTCAGTCTGAGTCACTTTACATTATTTGCATAAATCATGCTATGTAATGATGTTTTACTATTTATTTATTAAAAGTGTTTCTACCCTGTCCCCTACAAATGTCTCGGGATGGCTTATGTTGCATGTTTTGTGTAAATTAGCACCAGAAAAGCATGTTGGACTAGCACAAGTTGCATAAAATTGGCCAATGTTTATAGATCGCACAAGATCCATAGACTTTTCGGGTACAGATTTGCATGAAAAAGGCTTCTGTATAGCCTGTCATACCTGAACCTGTCTAATCTTGGAGGCTAAGCAGGTTGAGGCCTGGCTGAAATCTGGATGGGTGACCTGAATGTTGTGAACCACCTGGACAGTTTCAGCTATGGGTGTTGTAAAAATGTAATGTAACTGTGATTCTTTTATGCTAATTCTACAAATTTCACCATATGTGCAAATTTCTTTAGTATTTTCAAAAATGTGCAGGGTGTGGTCAGTCTTAGAAATGTACTGTAACTCCATGACTTAGCCTGACTCGTGTCATAATTAGCTGGTGCCAGTGAAGAGTTGGCAAAGAAGAATCCAGGGAGGTGAATCATGAAATCCACTGGATTTTCACCTCCCCCATTGGATTTCCTATGCTTCTCGAATGAGGACTAAGAGCTCTGAAGTTTCTGCCAAACTTGCCATGGCACCAACTGCAAATCTGAGAGACCACATGAACATGAGATGTTTTTCCACAGGCTGTTCTAGTTTTAGTCATATAGGATGAACAATGCACCCAAGCACAAATTAAAAGAAGATGCATCAGACAAAAAGGAATCAAGAACAAACTTACTTATTTCAGACTTCTATTGGAAAGCACGTACAGCCATATAAGCAGTTTGCTTTTGGGAAAGAAGAAACCATTTTCATTAGAGTTTGGAAGTTTTTTAAACCTCAAAAAATGTCTGAGAAGAAATACTGGTGATGGTGGGGAATATTATTATTATTATTATTATTATTATTATTATTATTATACCATTTCTATGCCGCCCCTTGCCGAAGCCTCGGGGCAGCTTACAACACAATAAAATACATTGAAATACAATAGAACATAATAAATTACCATTAAATACAAAAATATAAAAAATACACTGAGTTACAAACATAATAATATAAAATTAAAATTATCAGTATAAAATAAGTAAATAAATAATATAGGAGGAGAAAAGAGAAGGAAGAAGAAGTTGCCCTGGCCAGGTCATATGTTTTAACAATTAAAATGATGTTTAAATAAAAAGGTCTTTACCTGGCGCTGAAAAACCAGTAATGACGGTGCCAGGCGGACCTCTTTGGGGAATGAATTCCATAGGTTGGGCGCCACCGCAGAGAAAGCCCTCCTCCGAGTACTTACTCTCCTAATTTCTTTCATGGAGGGTTCCCGGAGTAGGGCCTCTCCCACTAATCTCAAAGGGCAATCGGGCATATACGGACGTAAGCACTCGTTCAGGTAGCCAGGACCCAAGCCGTTTAGGGCTTTATAGGTCATAATCAACACCTTGAATTGGGCCCAGGCTTCAATGGGAAGCCAGTGAAGCTGACGGAGGACTGGAGTCATGTGAGCATAACGCCCCGTCCCCGTCAGCAACTTGGCAGCTCTATTTTGCACCAATTGAAGTGTTCGGACCGCCTTCAGGGGAAGCCCCACGTAAAGCGCATTACAGAAGTCTAGGCGGGAAGTCACCAGCACGTGTGTTACCGTCGCCAGGCAGTCGTACTCCAGGTAGGGGCGCAGCTGATTAATCAGCCGAAGCTGAAGGAAGGCGCTCCTCACCACTGCTGTCACCTGAGCTTCCAAAGAAAGCTCTGGGTCGAGGAGTACTCCTAAGCTGCGGACCTTGTCCCTAAGAGGGAGTGTTGCACCATTCAGGACCAGGTCAAATCCACCCTCTCCGAAGCCCGATCCGCCAACCAACAGGACCTCCGTCTTGTATGGGTTGAGTTTCAGTTTATTGGCCCTCATCCATTCCATTACCTCGGCCAAGCACCGGTTCAGCACAGCCACTGCCTCACCTGGATTAGTGGAAAACGAGAGGTAGAGCTGGGTATCATCAGCGTATTGATGATTCCGCAGCCCACACCTCCTGATGACCTCTCCCAGTGGTTTCATATAGATGTTAAATAGCAGAGGGGATAGAATGGAGCCCTGTGGTACTCCATGGCATAGCTGCCATGACGTAGAGACATGGTCCCCCAGCACTAACTTCTGGAATCGACCGTTGAGATAGGAGCGGAACCACTGCAAAGCAGTGCCTCCAACCCCCAATCCCGCTAGTCTATCCAGAAGGATACCATGGTCGATGGTATCGAAAGCCACTGAGAGGTCCAGAAGAACCAACAGGGATGCACTCCCCCTGTCCTTCTCCCTGCACAGGTCATCGTACAGGGCGACCAAGGCAGATTCAGTACTGTACCCGGGTCTGAAGCCGGACTGAAAAGGATCCAGATAATCAGTTTCATCCAAGAGTGCTTGGAGTTGTCCCACCACCACTCGCTCCAACACCTTGCCCAAAAACGGGATGTTGGCCACAGGTCTATAGTTAGTGGCCATCTCTGGATCCAGTGACGCTTTCTTCAGGACCGGTCGTATTACCGCTTCCTTTAAAGGGGCAGGCACTCGACCCTCCCTCAGAGAAGCGTTAACCACTTCCAAGATCCAGGTCCCAATCCCGTGCTTGGAGTTATTTATTAACCAAGACGGGCAAGGATCCAATAGGCAAGTGGTGGGACGTACTCGTCCAAGCACCTTGTCCACATCATTGGGCCGCAATAATTGAAATTCCTCCAATAATTTTGGACCAGACGGTAGCATTGGCATCTCCCCAGAGACCTCTGATTCATTAGTGGAGTCCAGCTCGTGACGAATCTGAGCGATTTTCTCCCTGAAATGCCTGGCAAAGTCGTCACAGCGGGCCTTCAAGGGTGGCATCGGATCTTCCTTAGGACCCGGGCGAACCAGGCCTTGTACCACTCGAAAAAGCTCCGCCGGAAGGCATTGTGAGGAGGCAATGGAAGCGGAAAAAAACTTCTTTTTCGCCACCTTCACCGCCACAGCATAGGCCTGATAGTGGGCTCTCAAGTGTGTTCGATCAGATTCATCCCGTGATTTCCTCCACCTACGCTCTAGTTGTCTCCCAACCTGCTTCATCGCCCGCAATTCAGGTGTATACCAAGGGGAAGAGCGGACTCTGCCCGGTGGGAGAGGACGCTTGGGAGCGATCATGTCCACAGCCCTGGTCATCTCTCTGTTCCACAGTTCGACCAGAGCCTCGACAGGAGCACCAGTCTTGTCAGCCGGAAACTCCCCCAGGGCCTTCAGGAATCCATCCGGATCCATCCGGCTCCAGGGGCGGGCCCATACAATCGGGTCTGCACTCTTGTAAAGGGAGAGGCCACTCTCGAGCACACACCTCACCAGGAGGTGATCTGACCATGACAGGGGAGTCAAACATATGTTCCTCACCCTCAGGTCATCCTCTTCCTGCCCCGTCGTGAATACCAGGTCCAGAGTGTGTCCACGTTCATGGGTCGGGCCGATGACGTGTTGAGACAGGCCCATGGCCGTCATAGAGGCCATGAAGTCCTGAGCCGCCCCGGTCAGTCCAGACTCGGCATGGAGATTGAAGTCCCCCAGGACCAACATCCTGGGGGTCCTCAACACCAGGTCCGAGACGGTCTCTGTCAGCTCAGATAGGGAGACTGCTGGGCAGAAGGGTGCACGGTACACCAGTAGAATCCCCAATCTGTCTCGTTCGCCCAACACCAAGTAGAGGCACTCCAGCCCTGGTCTCGAAGGGACTGGAAGACCCGTGAGAGAGATGGAGGCTCAGGAAACCAACGCGACTCCCCCTCCCCTCCCTTCTGGGCATGAACAGTGTTGAACCAGATACCTGGGCAGGCACAATTGGGAGAGGGCAACATCCCCTCCCTCTCCCGCCCAGGTCTCCGTTATGCAAGCCAGGTCGACCCCCTCATCCACAATCAAGTCATGGATGAGGGAAGATTTATTATTGACCGACCTGGCATTGAGCAGCAGCACCGTCAGGCCCGAGGGGTGGTTGACAAGGCTACCTGGCACCCTCTGGTTGGGGGCAGAACCAGAAGGAGGGACAGGTGTCAGCCATCTGTCCATCCTTCTTCTACGTGGACACGTTAAGCCCCTATTGCTGTAACGACCATTGCCCGTGACCACGCCAATAGCAGCACCCGTGTGTTCCCCAGGATATATAAACGTCGACATGGCCAGGGATGACTCAAAGCACTGATTAAAACAGGGTAAAATTATAAAGTAGGTCGAAGGAGGAGAAAAAAAGAATGATAAAAAGAAAAAGAAAGGGGAAAAAAAAATCCTTCCCCTTCCCTAAAATTCAGCAGTAGGCAAGCCTATTCCAACAAGAGTCCTTGGCCAGCCCAGCCCCCCTCTCATCCCCCGAATGGCACCCAAACGGCGGCGACCCGAGGCCGCCAGCCCCGGCTGCGGCTGCTGCTTTGTTTAAAAGAGATAGTTTGTGGGATTTTGTTGCACTGATGATCAGTGATCTTCCAATTGGCTACAGAGTGTATAATTTAGGGATGTACAGACACTATAAAATCCATTCTATTTTTCATTCTGCTTTTGTTCATTGGCAGAATTGGATTTTGCACAAATACATCCATATACCTTTTGGAAAATTTGAAAATGTCCAAATCCACTTCCCACAAATACACACATCCCTGAAAAAACACATTGTGGGTTATTTTTAATTTGCATATTTTTTTCTGACTGAATTTGCATGATGTTTTAAAATTATGTAAAATGAGTCTTCAAGTCATCCTCGAAGACCGGGAGAGAACGGTCTGGCATGAAATCCGCAGCTCAGATTTTGAGACATTCAAACTCATTTTAATTAGTCTGTTGTGATTTCTTCTGCTTTTTGAGTGTGTGGTAGATTTCTGTGAGGTTGATCCCCAGGGTTGGGTTGATTCCATGGGAAATGCCCTAAGTCAGTAGTGTAAGACCTCGAATTATTGTTTTACTACAACTCCCATCATTCGTGATTGTGGGCTATGCTAGATGGCAGTACTGAGAGCAGCTGCACCCCATCACCCAGATCAAGGCTATCGATGCTAATAATTCCTGAATGTATAGGAAACCCTCTCTTGGATCAAACAAACTTTTATCCTTTTTATAACACAAACCAAGGTTTATCATAATTAAATTTACACTTCCTTAACCTGTTCAGTGGTTCATCTAAGTAGCCAGACTCTGCCAGTTTTACACATATTTGTGTTGCTGACTCCTTTCATTTAGAACCATAGAAACAGAGTGAGTCAGAAGGGGTCTTCCAGGCCATCTAGTCTGACCCCTGGCTCCAGCCAGCTCTGCTCATGACATGCCTCCCATGTGCATGATCAGCCTACCCTTGAACATCCTCACCGATGGGGCCCAACCACCTCCCGTGGAAGCCCATTCCATGCCCTCGGGGTGTTAACTGTCAGGAAGTGCTTCCTGGCCTCCAAATTGAACCTTGGTACCCTAAGCTTTGCTCCGTTGGAACGCGTCTTGCCCTCCTCTGCAAAAGGGCCACTGCATTTCCAAAAGGGCCTCTTGCAGATGGCAATGCCCAAGCATGGAATGATTGATTCCAAGCTTATGGCATGTGCAGTCCCTTAAGACTGACACCTGCTAGATGGATAGCACCCCTCCCTGCTCAGATCCACAGACCCAAAATTTCTCGGGGGGCACTGAAGGAAGTAGGGGCAGTTCATCTTGTCTGCAGGCCTTTAAAAGACAAAATTGTAAACTGGCTTTGACTGTTTGGGAAAGGTGGGGTGGATTTAGCTCTGTAGACCCTCCCCAACCTCGCTGGCTGGAGGACCACCCTCCCCTTGGGTTTGTACTTCTCCCTATGGCCTTGGGGAAAAGAATCCGGGGCATCCTACTCCTCCTCAGGGTTTCTTAGTCACTCTTTGCCCAGGGAAGCCATCAGCTTAAAAAAGCAACACGCCACAGGCATCGCTGCTGGTTCTGCTGGTCTTCGCTCAGCTTCTGCAGTTGCTGCCTCTGCTGAGACGTGATTGCAGCCAGCCAAAGGAGGAATGATGTAATTATGCACAGGGTGGAAGAGAACATCAAATCACACACACAAATTACCCTCCCCTGCCTATTCCCAGGATGCATTTCATAATAAGCGAGAACTTTCATCTGAGCTTTGTGGGTCAGTGAACAAATTCCAAATTATGATAGCTTCATTTCATCCATCACTAATCCAACCTTCAGCCACATGGGATTAGGATGGCCACTTACACTTTGCCAAAAAAAGAACTGCATCACTCAAGAAGAGGGCAAGCAAGGACACGATTCGCATGACCGTGCAGATTTGCCTGTGCTTATGATGCAACGGTAGAAATACGAATTGTAATTTACTTAGAAATGCATCACACTCATCGTCAGGAGGACTGATGGGTTGACCCATCTGCTTTCCCTGTCTGCTGTCCAAGTGCTTACTGCAGGCGGAAGTCATTGAGTTTATGTGCTCCCCCACATAAGGTCCTGCATCTTTAAGATGGGCTTGATTTAGGTAACAGAAAAACTTTCAAATACAGGACTGTCTTCTCCTAGCTCTTTAAATGAGACAACTGTCCTGCCTCCTGGAGGACACTTGTCCTCCTTCTAGGGACTCCCATGGCTGCAGCCAGTGTGCCAGCACTTGAGATGCCCTTGGAAGAGATAACCTCAGTGGCTGCTTCTCCCTGAGTAGGTGGACCGCCATATGACTGTTGATACAGCCAGTTTTCTTGCCAGTCCCTCTGGAGCCAAATCTGCATGGCCCCCAAAGAGAGAGCAAAGACAAGAGGATGCTGCTCTCTCTTGCAGCTGTCTGCCTCTTACTGGGACAGTCAAAGCCAGCTTGGATGAGAAGACGCAAAGCCAAGAGCCTCCTGGGATTGCCAGTGCCGACTCCTGGAGCTGGCTGTGGCTATGACCAAATCTGGAGGGCATCTCACGCCAAGCTGTATCCAAAAAATGGTGCGCCACATATGCAGATCAGGGGAGGTAAAACACGAATGAGGCACGGAAAAGATTTCAATATCCTTGTGTGACTTAAGGTTCCGACCCATATGCTGCCATCTCCTTGTTAATTTTTGGAGTTCTGATTTCAGTGAGAAATTAATTCACAAAATTAAAATTAAACCATGCAACGCTTCTGCTGCATGCTGGAGCACAGCCTCTTCTCAGATGCTCAGTGCATCTTCTGTCTGTGTTTATCTTTATGATGATTCTGCAGCCGGTTTTATTGCCTGCTGTTTGAGTGCCTTCAATGAGTTTCCTGCAGGCAGCTACCCGCGGAGCTCTGGCATTCAGTACCGAGCTCTTCTGACTGGATGGGATAACAGGCATCATAAGGGCAGCGACTGGAAATCTGGCAGGGGAGCAACACGGGCTAATCACCTGGTTCCTTCCAGCCACTGGGCCCTGGAACAGAAGATGGGATTTCTCTTGGCGGGAATGGCCTGTGCAGAGAGCCAGGGTGGCTGCTAAAGCTTGAGCAGGTGGGTGAAGGAAGAGTCCAACAGATCTTTCTCTTCCTCAAGCCACTGAGCCTTGGCAGTGAAGAGCAAACTCCTAGTCTATCCTTGATCCACAAATGGGCACCCTGTGCTATTTGAGAGAACATCAGATATTTTTGTGGAGGGCAGGTGTCTTAAGTCATTGCCTCCTAGAGCAGCCTTCTCTAACATGAAGAAGCTCGGATGATTGGACTGCAACTCCCAGGATTCAATTGGTGGCCATGCCACCTGGGGTTCACAGGAGTCAAAGCACCTGTTGTTCTTGTTGTTATTAATTTCTATACCACCCACAGCCAAACTCTCTAGGCAGGTTCACAACATTAAGTCACCTATCCCAATTTCAACCAGGCCCTACCTTGCTTAGCTTCCAAGATTAGACAGGCTCAGCCACTTCCAGCTATACAGAAGCTGGAGGGCACCAAGTGTAAGGATGCTGTTCACACAGAAGAAACACTGCTACTAGGAGCATGTTTCTCCCGCTCCACACTCCTCCTCCTACAGATGTACATGAAACCTTAGAAGTGCAGTTGTTTTTTTGAGCATAATTCAAAGTACTGATCCCTTTAATATGTGGGATCAGGGAAGGGCTAGACTCCACCCTCAGGGCGGAGCCTGCTGCTTGAGGGCCAGGCAACAGGAACAGTGGGAAAGGCTTGCTTGGTCTGCTGCCTTGGCCGGATGCCTTTTGATAAGAAACGTGCCCCCCAGACTCTGCCCCTCCCTGGTTCCATGGTGTCCCCCTCCTGCTCCGAGCTGGCTTGCTCCCTACTCTCTGAACCATCTCACATGCTGACCATGATGGTTCAGAGGCCTCTGGTCATTCCAGATCTGCCAACCAGGCCGGGGGGCTGCAACCTGGGTGCTCTCTGCATTCACTAGCCTTCTCTCCTCAGCCCTGCTCAGGAAGGGAGCCAAGCTTAGATTGAGGCTGCAAATGCTCAGGAACATTTTGCACTAGAAGCATCTTTGTGCTACGTGTACAAAACCCACAAGTTATACATGCTTAAGCAGAACTGCTCTTACACGGCAGGTGTGCAGGTGGCAGGTGTGCAAGCCAGCCTCATCAGCTCACCTGGACTCATGTCCTGCCAGATGCTCACTTGAACACTGGAGGCACGAGGGACTTAGAGCAGAGAGAAAGCAGGCCAGGGTCTCCAGAGCCAAGCCGGGTGAATCCAGCAGATTCCCCTGCCCCCCACCCTGGCAAGCTGGTTTTCTCACACACTGCTACTTTCCTTTCCCCCTTCATTTTTGCTAATATTTGAGAAAAGCGTTTTTATTTCATTTTTACCCAAACTTGGAAAACCATGGGGTCTGCAGTTGTTGTTGTTAGTATTATTATTATTATTATTATTATTAGTAGTAGTAGTAGTAGTAGTAGTAGTAGTAGTAGTAGTAGTAGTATTATTAGAACATTTCTATGCCGCCCCTTGCCGAAGCCTCGGGGTGGCTTACAACACAATACAATACAAGACAAGACAAAAAATAACAATATAAAATTAAAGTTAATAATATAAAATAAATAAAAAATATAAATGATATAAAAGAAGTTAAGAAAAGAAAAGAAAAGAAAAGAAAAGAAAAGAAAAGAAAAGAAAAGAAGTCGCCCTGGCCAGATAAATAAGTAAATATTGTTAACAATTAAAATGACGCTTAAATAAAAAGGTCTTCACCTGGCACCGAAAAACAAATAACGACGGTGCCAGGCGGACCTCTCTGGGGAGCAAATTCCATAGATTGGGCGCCACTGCAGAGAAAGCCCTCCTCCGAGTACCTACCCTCCTAATTTCTTTCACGGAGGGTTCCCGAAGAAGGGCCTCTCCCGCAGATCTCAAGGGGCGGGCGGGCATATATGGATGTAAGTGCTCCTTCAGGTAACCAGGACCCAAGCCGTTTAGGGCTTTATAGGTCATCACCAACACCTTGAATTGGGCCTGGACTGCAATGGGAAGCCAGTGAAGCTGTCAGAGGACTGGAGTCATGTGAACATAACGCTGGGGACCCTCGCATGGCAGTGTGCAGGGGTGCACCTGCTGGCATAGCCCCCTGAAGGAAAGTCTGTTTTCCTCTGTCTTTCCGTCTGATGTGACTTATCACATGCAAGCCAAGAGACAAGTGGACTTAGTCCTTCCAAGTGGGGTGGCACTTTAATCGCTCCTGTCATGGCAAGATCCTTGCGAAGTTTTAGTTGGGAGGGGTGCTCACACGCTCTAAAGGTGCCCTCACTTTTGCACTTCCTCAGATTCTACCGCCTCTGGAATGTGTCAGATGACCAGTTGTCTCACATATGAAAGCAGTTACTTTGATATCTGTCGAAAGGAGTCTTCATTTTTAAAGCAAGATTTAGAACAGGTTTTTTTCAATGCCTAGAAACTATGCCAGTATATAGGTTCTATATACCTGAATGCTTTTTGATGATGATGATGATTGAAGTGCAGAAAAGCTTCTGCAAGCCCCAAATGATCATGGCTTGCAGGGAAAGAAGCCAAAGCCAGCTGCCTCGTGCACCATGTGGATACTTTTCAGGTAGCTGCACTTGGCAAGAACTGTAAGGGGGCTTACCACTCTTGCCAAGTAAGCTGCTAGCTGATTCCCATGATGCAGCCAGTTGCCTGGGTTCAGATGACCTGACTACCCATCATGTGTAAACAACACCTAGACCAGCCCATGGGTTGCCAAAGTGGGTGTTGCCCTCAACAAAGCCACCCTGTGGGAATTGGTTCGGGTCTGTGTGACGCAAGAGCCCATCAAGGCTAGCGACCCAGAATGCATTGTCTTGTTGTGAAAACCCTATCTAGATGTTGAAGCATTTATAAGACCAGTCCAGCTCAAGAAAGATAGGGTGGTGCTCATGGTGCATGGATTTATACATTTGACCCCAAGTTCATGTAAGATTTTGGAGGCACTAGATTAGTGCCTATTACTCATGGTTTGTTAATAGCCTTCACATTGTAAACAATCCGGTCCAATCCTTCATGCCTATGGCTTTGAATAAGCAATACTTGTATTGATCACACCCTTCCGAATCAATCTTCGATTTGTCAAGTTTGGTGCTTAATGGGCCGTGGCAGATGGGCACTTATGAAATCCACATTCAGCGAATCACTCTGGAAAGAATGCATGTACTGTGATGCGGACAGGAACAATATGAAGCTAAGAAACAGAATACACCTGAATTTCAAAAATGCCTTGCAAAGCTTTTATATCTGAAATTATTTGTTATTTTAAACTTTGTAATGCTTTCTTGAACCAGAGATTGTATAGAAAGAAAACCACACGTTCTGGTGTATACATTACTCTAAGATAGGTAGTGGGTTGGTTTATATATTACTATAGGATAGTGCTCCTGAATCTCAAATCTGCCAGCCAAATCCAGCCTACCTATGGTCCCAGATCAAGTCCTTTAAGATTCCCTTGATGCCCACACCGCCTCCTGCTGATCATATCCCTTTCCCCAACCAGCAATCATTTGGTGGTTTTTTTGGAAATTGCATTTCCCCCATTTGGAGAAGATCAAAGCGGCTTATGATTTATTATTGTTATTATGTGCATTCTTGTGCTGACTTTAAAAAAAAACAGAAGGAATAAACTGATGGAGACATGGAATGGATGGAACCACTTGACTGGAAAAGCAAGAACTAGAAAATCAAAGTGATGGATTTGTCCATCTTTAGCTGAGGAGGCCCTTTCAGGTGCCCCAAGCTAGTAAGCATTGGGTCCAAAGGTCTTTGGGTTCCTTGGATTGGCCTCGTTCTCCAGGTCCCTTTGAGCCGATTAGCCAAGGGTGGCATATCCAAGCAAGTCATTCTCGTGCCTCAGGCTGCTCAGCCATGTTCTTTCCACACACACCCTTCCTCCTTTTTAGCCTTTCCTCATGCTCAGACTTCCAGGCATGATTTATTTAAAGCAGACTGACAACTTAAATATGTGACCTAGACTATCTGACAGTGCAGGGTATTTAAACCAATAAATCCCTTCTGGTCCTTCAGCCAGTTCTGAAAGAGAATCCAAAATTTTCTGCTCAGCACTCAAAGGGCCCAGCTATTTCTACCCTGTCATGAAAGAGGGTGAAGCCCTCAAAGAAGGCAAACCATTCCGCGGAGTGTGGTCACAATGAAGGCAACCTGATCTGCAGTCCACCAGGCAGCATGGCCACTGTGCTCTCTGTGATGCAGTGGAATGGGGGGAAGTCTTCCTGGTCCCCATGTGAGGGGGAGCATCGGGGCAAAGAGGCAGCTACACAAGGCAAGGGATCTGCTACCCCATATGAGCTACTCAAGGAGTGACCGAACACGCAAGTTTTCAACTTCACTCCATTTCAGTCTTTCTGGGGGCCACAATTCCTTCTCCCTCAAACATCTCCTTCCATACATACCCTGTCTGAATCTTAAGGTCTTCCACTGAGGTCCTTCTTCATGAGCCCTCTCTGAAGGAGGTTAGAAAAAAGGCCTTCTGCTAACCAGAGAAGGGACTTTTTGGTGGTAGCACCCCGGCTCCAGAATCTGCTGCCCAGAGAGGTGCGCCTGGCACCCACACTTTATTCTTTTCAGTGCCCGGCCAAATGCTTTTTATTTATCCAGTATTCTAAGTGTTGATGATTTATCAAAATTGGAATTTTACTGTGTATTATCATATTGTATTTTAATGTGCTGTTCCTGGGTTGTGAGCTGTCTTGAGACCCATAAAGAAATGTTTTAAATAAGTAAATAAACTGCTGTTTCTGCACACAGACGTGCACATGCTAACGGGTGCTTTGCTCATTTATATCAGGCATTCTGGTGTGATAGTAAAGCGCTGGGACTTGCCTTCAAATGACTGGGTGCATGTTGATTAAGGGTATAATGCTTCTCCAGAGCTATTGCTCTTTCTGGCCTACGGAGCTTCTGCCAAAGCTGCTGCTGCACTTCCTGAGGGGCAGTCCAGGGACACAGGTGAGATTGTAGGTGAGATACGAATGGATTAAAGGAAGGAAGGCAGAGTGGAGGAGCCTGAGTGATTTCTCAGGAACATTCCCATGTTTGTAATGCCCTGTAAGTTGCCTGGGCACTCATGCATTTGAAAAGCCAATTTTACAGAGAGAGGGAAGACACTTTTGACTGGGAAGCAAAACGAAGTTTGTGAGAACCACTGCACTTAGAAGGAGTGCCAGGATCCAAGGCAGCTTCAGGGCTTCATCTTCTGGTTGAGCACCAGAAGAGCAACCCTGGTAGTTGCAGGATTTGTCCCACACTCCACTAGAGCTACCAGGGCCCTCACAAGCACCACCTGGGAGCCCTGGGGAAAAAGCTGTATATGAACTGGCTCCTCTCTCTGGAAGCTGCCTCAGCAAAAATTAAAAATAAAATAAAATAAAGTCTTCTGACCTGATGTGGTGCATCTTGCTTTGTTATTTGAGTTTCTGTGCCTCGCCATGTTCCTGGCTCCTGCTTAAGTCACAAGGTTAGGCCCCTTCTGGTTTGTGTTGCTTCACTTGTTACTTCAAAAGCATCTCTCCCCTCTCCTGGCCTGGCCTGACTATGTTAATCTCTAATAGACTGTACTTTACCTTGTGTTTCTCTTGCTCTTGGCCTTGATTTTAGCTTGTTGGACTTGGTTAGGATTAATATTTGGACATTGGCTTAGTTGGCCATGTCCTGGTGCCTGGGCCTGTTATTCTGCTTGCCCATGTCTTGGACTCTGACACAGGGTGTGTAGCACAGCTGCTTCCAAGGCTGCTGTTGCCAGCAGATTGGCACACTTCTCTGCAGCTGGAAAACAGCAACAACAGGTGGGCATATGGAGGGAAGTGGAGAAACCTGAAGTAGCCTATCAGAGTGATGCAGACATTGACGATTCTCTTGCTAGGCAGAGTGTGATAGTAGAGACTGGATGGCTAGAGTGGTTTGTGCAACTGCACATCTTTCCAGGGTACTTTGTGGTAGCTGCAGGCCAGATACAAGGAAACTATTGTGCTTTGTTTGGACACCACAAGGAGCTGCAGTGGATAATGGAAACTGTAGAACAGATTGTACTTTCTTTTCATGGGTTCGAAAGACCAGTGTATCATGCTGAAATACTACAATAGGGTTCAGAAGACATGGCAGACCGACAGTGGTAAAAAAAAGAAAGAAAGAAAGAAACAACAACAACCATTGTGGCTCATCCTGTATAGTGTGTGATTTGGGTATTGTTGCTTTGCTGAAATTTCCTTCTCCATTTTTTCCATTCTAAGTCAATTCATTGAAACAATTAATTAAAAAAAAAGTAAATGGTGAGGGAAATTTTGGAAACATTTTTATTTGGGTTTCTTCTGCTTAACTCACTTAGGGGAAGCTGTGGGGGTGTCCTGCCTTTCAGTGTACAATCATCTCTTCGGCAGCCCGTGACCAGCTCAGCTAAAGCCCTGCAGAAGATTTCCTGAAGAAATTTCTCCCTGGGGCTGCTTAGATTAGTAAGTGCAGGTCACCTGGGAGGCAGCAAAGCAAGGCAGAGATGTACCTTGCAAAAAGAACACACGCAGCATGCTTGGCCATCAGGGAGCTCAGAAACACCACAAAAAGAAAACATCATTAACAGAAAGAGATGGAACGACTGAAGTGTCTCCTCGTGGGAGAAAAAAAAGCTTACAGGAATTTGGAGGAGAGAGTTTTGATCAGCAAAGGGTCCCATGCCAAGGTTGTGCGTATTTACAGCACTAATTCCCGCATTCAAGATTGTTCATTCTTGAATTTTTGAATTAGAATTGCTGAAAGTGTAAGGCTTTGCATATGTGATCTGCCGATCTGCATTTTGGCAATTACACCATTGCTTCAATTTTGAGGAAGAGTAGTATTTATATTAAAATGTTCTATTGTTGCTGTATTGTTGTATTGTTAAGGACAGATGTGTTTCACTGGTGCTTGTATTTAGCAATAGGTCCATCAACTCCTTGGAAATAAATGCATCCCCTTCATGTCCCTAACTGTGGCAAAACCCAAATGAGGAGGAGACAGAAGATGCAGGTGAAATTAGCTTTATTTCGTTATAAATAAACAGTTGGAGAATTCCTCCTTTCTTGGGATTAATTTGGTGAAATAACCTCATTTTTCTTCCAGCAAATATGGTGGGGAATTTTGCAAGGCTATGTTTGCACAGACAGGAAGAGATTCAGTATTTCCATGTGATGAAATATGAATATCTCAGACTCTGAGTCTTTGGGACAGGGTCGCCTCACACTAGTTTCCCCGCACCACCACTAGCAAGAAAAACCACGCAAAAGAAAAATCCAGAAAACAAAAAGATGCTGGACTCAGTTCCTGAAGGAGCCTCCAAATATTATTAAGATTCTCAAAGAAGCCACAGGAGTTGGCAACAGTGCTCACTGTTTGTGGCGACTTAATTGATTTCCCCAAATGCTGCAACTGAGGACTAATCCAAAGTTCATTAAGGTTAATGAAAAATAACAGTGAAGCCTTTGGGCTTTTGCCTGCAATTCTGCAAAGCCTCTATAGTAGTCACCCTGGCTTTTAGCAGCTTCAGCCAAAGTTTTACTGCTCTGTTCAGTGAAGTACAGAAAGCAAGAAACAGGGTTAAAATAAAAAGAAGACGAAAGAAGAATTAGGATGCTAATTATACTTGCTGGGAGAGAACTGAGGCAAGGATCATGTGTAGAGTTGACCACTGCTGAACATTAATTGAATTTGTATTGCTTGGAATTGTCTCTAACGATGCAAGTCTTTACGTGTCTCCTTAGCAGGATGTTCTGCTGAATTCAACAACAACTTTCTGAAAATATATTTACTCAGCTGCAAAAGAAAAATCTCCCCTCCCCAACACCGCCCCACTTGTAAGAGTGGGAGCAGACGTTTTGCCTGGCATAGTTCTAGTTTAAGTTTCTGATTGTTGTTGGTTTTTTTTTTTTTTTTGACTTGCAATCTGCTTTCCTGTTTAAATGACAACAAGCGCAGCTTGCAAAGAAGAAATATAATCATGTAAAGCAAAGCAAAAACATCATATGTTCACTAAGACAATAAGTGTCAGCAATTAACATATCCAAAGGCTGAAATGCTGTATTATTATTATTCATAGTATTAATTTCATCTCAATGTCACTCACTTGTCAAAACTCTTTGGTAGCTCACAATTCCAAAAACATACAAAACTCGTTAAAATGCAGCAAATAAAATTCCAGGAAGACATGAAGAAGTAAATGGCTATGGAAGGTTTCTTATCCCTTCGTGCAATTTAAGAATGTGCATTACCTGAAAAAAGTAACACAGAAACACTCACATGTTATTGTAAATCCACTCACTGGGCTCAGCCTGGTGGGATCACTGGAGCAGGACCTATGAAGATCTCACTTGGACCGGGCATGTGGCACAAAAATCACCTCCTAAGACATGCTGTGCTGCTATTTAAATTATAGTTGCTGTTGGGTTTGGGGTTTTGTTTTTGCTTTGTATATTTACACCTATCCCCATGTATTTGCATGCACGAACGTTAAGGACTATTGTAAGGTGTTCTGTGTTGGGCTGCCTTTGAAAATGGTCTAGAGACTTCAACTAGTTCAAAACAGAGCAGCAAGGCTGCTCATGGGGACTGGCCGGCACAAACACCTCACGCCAGTCCTCTACTGATTGAAGTTCAACTCGAAGTGGTAACATTAACATTTAAAACCCTGAATGGTTTGGGTTTGGGTCAAATGCCTCCTTCCAGATGTACCTACTCAAACCCTGAGATCATCAGTGGGGGTCCTTCTCAAAGAGTCCCATCCAAAGGAAGTAAGGAGGGTGGCTACATGTGGAAGGGCCTTCTCAGTTGTGGCACGCCATGATGTAAAAATAAAATAAATGAATGTCATCTATTATATTCTTTTTCCTTTCCTTTTTCCTTTTTCTTCTTTTTTCCCTTTCCTTCCTTCCTTCCTTCCTTCCTTCCTTCCTTCCTTCCTTCCTTCCTTCCTTCTCTCTCTTTCTTTCTTTCTTTCTTTCTTTCTTTCTTTCTTTCTTTCTTTCTTCTTCTTTTGCTTTATTCTTTAGTGGACACAGAACTTCTCAGTCATGTGCTGGTGTTTTTATGGTTAGCCAGCAAGAGCATGTGAGGTTGAAGAGAGGCGTCTTTACAGGACCTATGAGTAGATGCTCAAAGTGAGTGGCATCCATCATTCAGCCCAACTTTTCTAAATTGAATGTATCACTCAGTGATCCTATTCAATGCCTTGCCTGCATTTCTAACTACACTGGCTCCCCTGAATTTGACCTAAAAACTAGCACAAGCATGCCAAGATTCTAAAGCTGCACTTTTATTGAACATATAGAAATCTCTTGGATGTTTGACCAACATGTGCTTTAGTTGAGAAGAATGTTTTGTTTGAGCTGCTGCGTGAAATTGAATTATTGCTATAAAAGTATTATTTTGGCTACTTAAAGGAACAAGGACTCTTCCAGCGGGTCCTTGAATGAATACAAAAACCCATTGGCCAGAAGGAAGTACTCTCCGGCATATGTGCAGTTATTTTTTCATTGTTCTTTGAGCTGGTGGTTTGGTTTCCACAAGGTGGCATATGTAATTTTTACAATTTAACCTGACAGTTCAATTCCAGACCAGGATGTGTGCTGGCTGGTAGCATGCTCAAAAAGTAGCATGCAAGGGATTTCAACTCACTTCCACTCCAGAATAAAGAAACAAGAGCCAAAGTGTTTTTTAATCTTTGTAAATGCATGCTCCTGCTATTTGAAAAAGAAGAAATGAAAATGCTCCCACTCAGGGGTGAGAACAAGGTGAGATGAATGCCAGGATGGAAACCGGAACCCCAATAAGCTCAAACATTGCTCATTCTCTCATCCCTAGGTCAGGTGCCAAAAGTACCACCCTGGCTTATCAGCAACGCTGGAGACAGGAAATTTGCTGTGACGGTTGACTTTGAATAAAGCTAACAAATGTAATAAGAAGATCAGTGCTTCCAAACTGGCTCTCCCCAGTGCCAATCATCAGAAGGCACTGAATACAGGGACTCATGGGTTATAAACATCTAATTTTTGAGCAACCCGTACTTAAGAACAAATTGCCATAAAGCCTATTAATTTAAAAATGTGAATTAAAGACCTACTCTAGAAAATTGTCATCTCCATAGAAAGAGAGGAAGGGAAAGGCAAGAGGGGGAGGGCCTCTAAAGTATCACCACAGAGAGGAAGTGAAAAAAGTGAGAGCGGCCTCCAAAGCATTACCATAGAGAGGAATTGAAAGAGAAAGAAGGAGGTCTCTGAAGCCAGTTTTCTTGGCCTGCCTTTTGGGAGAGGAAAATGTCTCTGGCATTTCCTTGAGGCAAAGAGAAGGCTCTAGTGATTTTGGTGTGTGTGTGGGGGGGGGGATAGAGATATTTGTGTACCCCTAATGCCCCTGTAATGCCCCCGAAAGGGGAGGGCCAACTGTACATGTTCCAGCTTACATACTAATTCAAGTTAAAGATGAGTCTCTATTTTCTGAGGATTGAAACTCATTCATAATCCAGAGACTGCCTCTAGCTATTTCTTACTTAACAGATTATCTGCAGTAAGGAAAAGAACGAATAAATGGTGGAATGCATAGGAGGTTTATGAGTAGAAGATTCTGACATCTGGAGCTCTTGTAACATTCAGTAAACAAAACAGGATAATGCTGCAGTAAAAGGCCTGTCTGGAAGCCCCCTGCTTGATCTGACTGTGGGCCCATTTGGTCCAGCAACCCGTTCCCTAGGGTGGCTAACTAGATACTCATGGGAAGCACACAGGTAGGACCTGGATGTGCTTCCCCCACAACTGTTTTTAGAGGCACATCATTTCTAACTTGACAGCAGGAGCTGACAGTCATCAGCAGGAGTTGATAACATTTCTTTCCAGCATCTAAAGATGAATTCTTGTGGGTCTGAGAGTGTTGATTTTCAAAGCTGGAATAATGGCCATAATGCCTTTCAGGGATAGAGGTTTAAAATGTTCTAAAGGTGAATTTTTGTTAGGTTTACTAAGATGAGCTGGCTAGGTTCAGACAGCCCAAATTCAGTAGCTGAGTATGAATGGAATGTGTGTCGTCATTGAACCATGGATATTGTTGAAACTTGGATTATCATGTAGTCTGAACCCAGCTACATCAAAAAGCCGTGAACAGCCCATGAAAACAACCCATGGTTTGTTGTTGGGTTGTGAATATGATGTGTTATGCACACAGAGACAACACAATAAGTTATGTTTCAACAATGAGCCATGGTTCAGTGACAACCAACCCCAACCCAACACTCAATGGGTATGGATTATTACATTGTTGGAACACATTTGTTGCCACCATGGTCAGGTTTAAAGTAAAACAGAGAGATAATTTTTTCCTTACCCCTCTAAAAAAACCCCTCCTGAACATAGGTTATCAATCATGAACTGCTGTAACTTCTTTGAAAATGATAGCAACTTAGGCTATGCATCTATATATGCAGCACTACATGCCATGAACTTGCATACTATTTCACAGATTTAATGTATGTGAACCTTTGGAAAGCATCAATAAACTTGTTCTTCATTAATTTGCTTCATTCCTCTCTTATACCATCTAGGGACGAGGACATTTCACTGGAGACCAAAGTTAAGATTATCAGCACTATTATTCCAGTTACTATGTCTGAGTATGAAAGCTGAAAAGTGAAGAAAGCAGACAGGAATAAAATGGATGCATTCAAAACATGGTCATGGAGAAGAGCTTTGCAAATACCCTGGACTGACAGAAAGGTGAAAAAGTGACTCCTAGGTCAAAGTCAGAAATTTCCCTAGAAGCAAAAACAACAAAACTGAAGCTGTAATACTTTGGGCATATCATGGGAAGGAAACACTGACTGGAGAAGACAATTGTGTTAGGGAAAGTTGAAGGCCAAAAGAGAAAGGAAGGCCAAATATGAGAAGGATCAATGCCATAAATAAGCCACAGCCTTGAGTTTACAAGAACTGAGCAGGGCTGTTAAGGACAGGCATTTTGGAGGGCATTCCTTCACAGGGCCTCATAAGTTGGAGATGACTTGATAGTACATAATGACAATGGCTGAAGCACGTCTCTTGAATCTAGTGTGCAGTGTTCTTTCATGCAGTTGAATCTGATGGGGAGCTCATGATAGTGCAGCTGGAAAAAGAGGAGGAACCTCATCATCTGAACCTCCAAATATCTCTCTCAGAATGTTTAGCTCTATCCTAAAGAAGGAACTTGGTGACTGTGACTAAGGCTCAGGAGGCCTGATGGGGCCTTACATTAAAAAGATGTCCCCCTTACTTTGTAACGGAGATCAGAGTTACTGCTAAACTATGCCTGATCTAAAATGGGAACAGGAATGAAACAACTGATCTGTCACCAACTTACATGGTTAGATTTCTGAACAATTTTAATAGCTAGATGTTTTTTCATCTTTTAATATATGGTTGCTGTATCTCTGAGATCGTTTTAGCTGTGGTGGTGGAGGGTGGATTATTGCATTATTGCTTTTTGTATTATTGTATTTATTAATTGCACTGTTGTGATTTTATCATTTGTTTATACTAATTATTGCAATTTTGATTTGTAAATGCCCAGGGAGCCTTTGGGCTGATGGGCAAGGTAGAAATATAATAAATATAAAATGAAGATTCTCACTCAGGTGAAACATTGACAGTATTCTATGAAAAAAAAGTATGGAAATCCGAACAGATGATCTACACATCACTAGTAAAAAATGTTAGTTTAGCCAGGAATGAGAAGAACAAGGAAATATTTAAGAACTTGACTGCAGTGATACAGAGCTCCATCCAAAGTCATACATACCATGAGACTTCCTCTTACTCTCTACCTCCTCCTCCTCAGCACTTTTCAAATCCTTCCCGGTGTATTCCCAAATCCTTAAATATGAGAAAGGCAAAATCTGTTATTTCTCTTAAATATGGGAGAGGGGAAAATCTGTTATCAGCATTGTTGTTGTTTTTAAAAGCATTACTGTGCATAGAGGCAAAGAAACCTTTGCAAAATTCTAAATACATTATCTTCTTATCACCCAAGTCAGGATTCAGAAGTTATTACTGGCACTCTGCCCTGGGCTAATTTTCATATAAATGTCAAGATAAGATGCAAGAGAAGAGACATTTTTAAGGATTCAGATCACCGCCAGACATGGCTGAAGATAAGTCCTAATTAGGTCACATGTGTGATCTATTTGGGACTGTTCAATAATTAAGCTGGCATAACTACCCCATCCTTTTCTGATCAAATGGCACTGAAAGCCATGCTTTAATTAAAAGTGAATTTATGCAAATTCTGAGCCAGATTAATTGAAAGGTTTAAATTAACCTTCAATCCCATTGAAAAAGCAATTCAAATCTCAAGGGCTGGTATCATTATTTTTCCAGGAATAAATTATCAGGAACCCTTCTTCACAGCAGTGGCATTGAAAGAGGTGGGTTGGTTGGTCAGCTTTTAAAATAGGTTTATGATTAAACTAAATAAATAGTTTGAACTCCACCACTCACATCCATTTGTTGAGACCAGAGGAAATGAATGGATACTGCGTGATGTTTGTATTCTTTGAGTAAATATTCCTAAAATGAATCCCCCATGAGTGATCCCGGGAGCATGAGCTGTCGCTGTTGAACTGCCCCTTCGTGTTGTGCTGAAAACAAAGACGTTTCAGGTTGCCATGCCATCCTTCAGAAAGCTTTCTGCAGAAACTATCCTGCTTTCACTTGTTCAACCATAGGCAAAGGTTCATTTTTTAAAATAAGGCTCAGGAATTTCAAGGGAAGCCAAACGCTTCTGTAAGAGTTGGACTTTTCCCATAGAGCCTCACACATCTTAAAGTTGCCAGTAAATGGCAGCAAGAAAGACATTAAAATTGAATTTGCACTTACGAAGGCAATGTCTTAAATTGCTTCCTTTCACATTTCCTTAAATGAGGCATCATGCCTTAGATCAACCAAGAGGAATTCAGAGCTCAATCTGGAAAGTTCCACTTGTCTTTTCCATGGATCCTTGGAGAATCCTTGGACCCTAATCTGTCCAAGTTCTAGTATGAACTGACCTGATCCGCACCTATCAGATGTGGATTACAGCTAACCTTTGGATCTCACACTCCTCTGAAGCATGCAATTTGAGCTTTCAGCTCAAAAATGCACCATAATATTCTTTAAAATGCATGTTTCAAAATAAAATATATTTGTAAATGTAAGTTTTGATAGGAAACATGTTTAGAAAATCATATTTTGATAGAGAAACAAAAATATTTTTTTAGGAGAAACTACATATAACATTTATTTAAAATGAATTTTTGTGAGGACTCATTTTTGTTTGGGAGTCTTTTTTGCTCATCTTTTGCATATTGCAATGCAGGGAACTGCAGAAACAAGATGAAACTAAGCCAACAATGGGCCCATGGAAAAATGATGCTCACTTAAAATGGGTTGTTTAATCCTGCAGCCAGTATACCTAGTGTTTGGACTGGGACTGAATTCTAGTAGTCCCCACTTGTCCTTTGGGCCTTTCAGTGACACTCAGCCTAACCTTCCTCACAGGTTTGTTGTGAAAATAAAATGGAGAGAGAAAGAGGGCAATACAAGGAGCCTTTCCTTCCTTGCAGGAGGAAAAAGGTAGGATATAAATATAAAAATAAATAACCCCTTTCCCAGTATCCTTACCTTTTGGGTATTCAAAGTGGCTGATGTAAAGACTCAGGCTCACATAACTGTCAACAAAGAGTCCAGAAAGGTAACTGCAACAAAATGTTGCAGTGTGGAGGGAAGTCTACCTCTTTAGTCTCAGCCAGCCAGCCCGCCATGCCTTGTTTCTCCTCCTCCCATGGTGTCCCATTTCTCCACCTCAAAAGCCAGCATCGCATGCTCACTGAGCATTCTCAATCTCATACTGAGCTTCACTTGGGAAGTGGAGTTTCCCATTAGTGTATATCATGCTCCCCTACGTTTGGACTATTCCACATTCTCATGCTCACCCCTTGGTAGCCACCACCTCCTGTGCTGATTGGCAAGTCTGCGCAGCACATGGCATGCTCTTATAGATCTGCTGGCACCAACAGAGCTCTCGCATCACTTCAAACGTGATACTTTTCAGTGGAGTCAGTTCTCCCCTTGGTCCTGTGGTCTTCCAGGATGGATTCATATTAGCATGTGCCTAGGGCATCCAGTTATGCATCATCAAAAACAGAGGGGGCGTGCCAGCAAAAAAGAAGGGTGTTGATTTGCACAACGTTTGTACATGTTATCTTATACGAATGGTTCTAGATACAGAAATAATTGTTGTAATTGGAATAAATATGCAGGACATCTCAGCTTGGGGGAAGACTGACCACAGGATCTGTGAGCCCATGTGCTCATCCTACTGTTCCAGTGTGAAGTCTTGATGGACAACTGTTCTGATGGTTCCTCATTTTTAAGCTGGTGGCATTTCTTTATTCATGTCAGTCAAAGATTTTGAACTGGACTGAGCATCCCTTTGAAAAGAGGACTGAGATGTTTAAAAGAAGACCCTGGTATCCTCTGTCTGCATCACGAGGTTACTGTTGATGCCTCACAGCTGAAGGACAGCAACTAAAATGAACTCACAGGAGGGAAAAAAGTGTGAGTATGTGTTCTGTTGGTTGCGTTATATTTCTGAAACCCCATTCACACATCCAAGTCATCCTGTATTGTCATTTGCAGGCATCAAGAGGTTAACACGCACGTGCAAGCCAATCACAGTTGATCAGGGGCAGAGAAAGCTTATTGTGCATATGTGACCTTGTGATGCAGTGACCTTGTGTGAACCAGCCCTCAAATTTTCCATAACCCTGAATGAATTGCTCGCACTTGTGGGCTGATGAGTCCAATGCAGCAGCCACTCCTTCCCCTGTATAGCGTTCCCTAGAAATGGATCATATCTGGAATCTGGGGGCAGGGAGTTGGGTGTCAGGATTTCTCCACCTGGCCTTCCTCTCTAAGCCAAGATGCCGCATAGACACTGCAGCACAGAGTTGTGTCTCCGTGTAAAAATCAAAAGGTCAAGCTCAGCCTCCCTCCACCAAAATGATTATGGTTACTAATCTTTCCTGCATCATCTGGAAGTCCCTAGAGGGCACTTGCGCAAGCAAAACACCCTGATTAAATAGTTCATAAATAATAGACTGAGAAAGAGTGTCTTCTGATAAACAGGGCACTTTTAAAACCCAAGGATGGTGAGCAGCAGTTCTGAAAAAGCTGCTCAGTTCTGAGTGTTGAGCCTGGAGCTTTTGGAACTTGGCATGCCGTGGTTTCCTCTCTGGTAGAAATTAGCATGCAACTAAGAGGATACTACAGTGTGTTGTTGTGCTGAATGGCGGTTCTCTTCAGGTTCTTGACCTCATAAAGGGTTAAAAATAGGGCGCTGCCTGAGACTGGGTCAAAACAGTGGCCCATCGAGTCTGCTGTGGCTGATACACACTGGCAGCAGTTCTCCAGGGTTTTGGGTGGGCTTCTTTCCTAGCCCCATCTGGAGATGCAGGGACATGCTGAATCTGGGCAAAGAGTCCTCTAGTGACCAGCCGGTGGTGAGGCACTGGGCGATAATCCAGGACAGAGCAGGGCTGTGGGTGGTAGAACCTATATCCTGACCAGTGGGAAGGGGAGTTGAGTTTTAAGCTCGTAATTATCAGGAGAAATGAGGCCAAATTATAGATCATGTTTACCAGTGCTTGTGGAAACACGTCTATGGACCTGTTGCCCACATCCTCGAGGATTTCCTGGAGCCAATTAGGAGCACTGTCAAAGAGGAAAATGCAGATTTTGAACACTGACCTCTCTCCTGAACAGGGTACTTGTTCACTGAAATGCGTAGTCTGGGTGTCAGGATCTGAGCAGCTCTGTGGCTTTGTCTGCTGCCCAAAGCAAAATAAATGCATCAGAGAGTGCAGGACAAGGGTGCTGGCTCCACTAGAGCACTCTGACCCTAATGCACGCCAGCTGGGAGACCTGGCAGAAGAATGAGGTAAGAACAGGCTCTTCCCTCCAGTCTGACAATGAAGGTCCTCCTGACTTTCTGTGGAGCTTCATCTCTCCTGGATTCTTGTTGCCTAGATTCCTGCCCTGTGTTGCTGGACCCTGTCTGCCGCCTTGCCCTGCCCTGCCCTGCCCTGCCCTGTTCCTGGACCCTGCCAACCTTCCTTCACCCAGGTTCCTGTGCTTAACCAAGCCTCCTTGTGTTCCAGTTCCTTTCTTGGCCTTGTCTTCCTGGTATTTGACTTCCAGACGGCTCCTTGACCATGTCTGTTCTTCTGGCCCCATACTGTTCTTCGATGATGTCTTTGCCTCTGACACTTCTGCTGGACTCTCCTGGTCTTGTGCTCTCTTGCCTGGGTCCTGGGTTCCTGCCCTGATCCCAGCTGCCCACACCCAGACACTGGGAAACAGAGATGTGTGCTTCCCTATTTGGCTTCCTCTCTCAGGGCTGACCAGTCCCGGAGTTCTTTCTGCATAGGCAGGTGGGGTAGACGAAGAACCATGAAAATTGAGACAGTTATCCAAAGAACCTTCTCAGTAGTGGCACCTTGACTCTGGATTCAGCTCCCCCAAGAGATTCACCTGGCAGCTTCTCTCTGTTCTTTCCCTCCAGGCAAAGACTTTGTATTTACCCAGAATTTAAATTATTAAGATAATTTTAAAGATTTTTATACTATTTACTGCATCTTGGGCTACTGCACCTCTTACTAAGAACTGAGGTTATTATGCAGTTTTATTGTAAGGTTTTTTCTGTGTTTGATCATTGTGACTTTATTGTTGTAATATATTTGTTCCCTTCTTTCATGCTTCATTATGTATATTGTTATTATATATTGTAACCCACCCAGAGAGCCATTTTGACTAATGGGAAGGAGAGAAATCTAATAAATAAACAAACTAGTGGTGCCAAACAGTCAACAAGCTCTGCAGAATTCTTCTTCAAGATGAACATTATATTAAACAAAAACAAGAAGGGATGGTTGGAGGCATGGTCAAAAAATGAAAAAGTGCTGGTGTGGAGGCCACCAAATGAATGTCATTTCAGAATTTGAATGGAAACTTTCTTGTCATGAACCATGATGTTGTTTGTATGTATGGGATGGGATCAAGGTGCATGTTTGGGAGTGGGCCCATCTTGGAAGTTCTTTCGGTCACCCTATGATGCGTGTGCCTTGTACACACTCCTGTTCTCTTTGGCGCTTTGAGGCATCCTCTGCGCACAGCATCTTGCTGGGCCATATCGCCTTTTGCTGAGTCTGAGGCTTTCCATTCAAATCTGTTATCAGAAAATCTCTCAAGCAACACATAAAAGTCTCCACTACCTCTGTCCCTTGTCAATCAAGATGAGCTATGTTGGTCCCTGGACTTCAGGGGCAGGACTCCTTCAATAATAATAAAAATTTCACTGGGGATCAGTAACAATAATGGGATATAAATACAATGCAGCTTTATTAGTTACAATAAGCCCAAAATCTCTGGGTTTAATAGCCCGGATTAAATGCAAAACCAGACAGGAGTCCTTGAAGAACACTGGTTCCTTTACGGCTTAGCATCTGTGCAATATATCACCACCACAATTATATCGGGGAAGAATGAAATAGAGGGAGCTCTATTTTTCAAAGTTTATGGGAGAAAATTAGCAATTTAATACCTTTTCCAATAATTGAAACAGAAAAGGAAAATGAGTAGCATGGCAATAAACTTTGACCCTGACTTTATTGGAGTGCTTCTTAATAAGAACCATCATGTGTGTAGAGAAAGCTGCATGACTGAATGTCTCTTCATACAAAAAGAAAAATAATCATAATTAACCTCTGCCTCCCAACATATAGGAAGAGAGAGCTCAGCAGAGCACTTTCTCCCCAACATGTTAAGGGCACAATCCTATTATCGCAATTTCTCTAGGATAAGACCACCTACATAGCTTCGTTCATCTTGTGAGTAGGTTGGGTTGAGAGTCAGTGACTGGCCCAAAGTCACCCAGTGAGTTTCATGGACAGGTGGGGACTGGAAGCTGGATCTCCCAGTTCCCCAGTAAACATTTTTTACCCGTTGATTAAAACACGTGTGTACACAGTTTTCAAATGTACTCATTTTGTCATGGCCGATTTAAAAAGGTACACACTGTCCAAATGTATTTACTATTTTTGAATTGCGATGCAAGTTTGAAAATGTGTGGACTTGGACATAATTTG
The DNA here is from genome assembly GCF_004798865.1 of Varanus komodoensis. Classification (NCBI taxonomy): domain Eukaryota; kingdom Metazoa; phylum Chordata; class Lepidosauria; order Squamata; family Varanidae; genus Varanus; species Varanus komodoensis. The sequence goes on along the minus strand of NW_025336374.1, from coordinate 2,984,846 downwards.
TATTTAGGTCTGTGTTTATTTCTAGGAGGTTTAAATGGGTTACAAATTGCTTTAAAATGGACTGAAATGAATTCTTCATGCCCTACAAATGGAGGGCTTAAACGGGACCCCTATGTATGCCTGTCCAGTGCTGTGCACATTGATTGGAAGATGAACTCCAATTGAACTGAGAAGACCTAGTTTCATCCCAAAGGAATGCACACTTCAGTAATCAATTAAAACCCACAAATTCATCTGCTTTTTCGTGACACTCTCACAAATTTGTAGAGGGTTCAAATACCCACTCTTGTTGATGGTCAGAATATATCATTTTGCAGAAGACAGGTATGTGTCCCATTATAATCAGCCAACTTGTTAAAGTACAACCTGGTTCGACATATTTACAAAAAAAGCCACACAGCTTCTAAGAGAAGTGAGCCTTTTACAGTTGTCCTAGCCCTGTGGTTTTCTACCTTTCCACAGCTGGGGACTGGCGAAAACAGGAAAACCACTCAGGGACCGCTGAGGCAGAAACAAAAAGCACCATACACATAATACAGAATTCTGTGAATTAGTTTTCAAAGACAATATCAAAAAAACACAGAGAGAGAGAGATCCAGCAGCAAAAAATGCCAACAAAAGAACAAAATACTAAAATCAGCAAGGTGTGGCTCCCAGCAAGGTGTGGCTCCCACTGAGCCATCTCTCCCCTCCCTACCTGCCTCCCAGCAGCACCAGCTCACCTCCAACAAACACAATGCCAACTGAGGAAGAGGTGGTGGAGCACAGCCAGCCCCGCACTGGTCCACAGCCCCCCACGGACCAGCAGGAAATCTCCCTAGGCTACAACTGATGGATTGACTATCCTGGGCTACCTGCCAAATTGCCAACATCCAGTGTGGTCTGATGTCATGGCAGAGTGGTCCTGCCAGCCATCCCGGAGTGTGGGTTCTGACAATGTTCTGCGACGTGTCTTGGGTTGCAGGGTTCTACTATGGAGCAGACCATGAGCAGGGAGCAGGTTGGGTCTGGGTTCTCCAGCAGCAAAACCAAAAGGGATCAGAACCATGGAAACGGAGTTGTGCTGGGACCAGAAGCTGGCAGAGTTGCCTGTGTGTTCCACCAAGGACTGGAGTAAGACTGCAGCCCTCTACATGTGTCCTGATCACATGTTAAAAAAAAAAAAAACAAGTGAGGAGACCGCCCACCCCACATTGTCATATCCATCACCTTCTGCTTGAAGAGGGAAATAGTCTGAGGCTACAGAACTCTGACCTTCCATGATTACAGGAGGCTTTCCTGATCAGGAAATAGAAGACTGCACTGGATTTCTGTTGGTTGGCCCTGCCCCCATGTGGACTGAGGCTCGGTCTCTAACGGGAGTCCGGCCTAGTTTGGGCTGCAATGACTTGGAAGGGAATATGGCGCTCGGAGGTCTGGATTCTCAGAGTATAGTAATCTAAGTCCCTCTGGAAGGATCTGCCTGGTTTTTCTGGAGAACTTCCATCCCAAGGAAATGGACGCTTCGTGAAGCCTTTCCAGATGCAAGTCACCACCCAGAACCATAGTTCCTTCCTCTGAGCAAAGGGGTCAGATTCTTGTGATGATAAGGATTTAGGCTCCTATAGTCTTCTGACAAAGCTTCTGCCAGGAAAACCTGTTATGAAATCTGATCAGGAACCCCATAAATAAGGGGCTGCCCAGTTGTGGTGGCCTAGGCTGGAGACCATTGCCCTGCCTTAAGAGTTCTGGGGAAGAAGAGAACATTTTTTCCATGTGTATAGACATATTTGGAGCTGGCAGAACATGGCGCACACATGAATGAGACTGTATATAGGGGTGTGTTGTTCAGGAGTTAGTAGAGTGCACATCAAAATCTACTAAATCAATCTAAATCAATCAGTGAGTGATTTGCAGAAAATCTGCAATGATTTCTGCCACCCTATTGTTTAATGATAACAAAATAAAAAGAATACCCCCTCATACCACCTGAAGGCATTCTGCTGAAATGAGGAAAGTTTAGCGTATCAGTTGTGTGATGTTTGGAGATACCAGGATTCTCTAAACATCACCTCTTCCATCGCTTGATTCCCATTTGTCTTTGTGATTGCCATTTGCTTTACATGAATGAAAACCCTGTACAAAGCAAACAGTTATTGAACGGAAGAGTTGCACAAATCCACCCAAAATCCAGTCTGCTGAGAAAATTAGTGCAAATTAAGAAACGTGCATTAATAAAGCTGGATATCAAGAATGAGATGAATGGGCACACATGTTTAACAATTTGCAAATCTTTGCGGTGGCCCTAATCTTGCACTCATAGGTGCATTCAGGGGTTATTTTGCAGCCCAAAACAAATTCCTCATAATCTCTAGACTGAGTTGGGTGTTGTGGAATTGCATGTTCAGTTCTGCTACTCAAAGCAAATTCCTGCAAACTGAATTTTCTTATTCTGCATGTACATTGGTAGATCTCAGGAAAAGCAAGAAAGCAAGCAAGAATATATCATACATTTCCAAGATCTGTCCCCTCTGATATCACTCATGCCCCTTGTTATATTCTGATAACATTTCAAGTGAATATAATTCATGCAATTTAAAAGATTAGAAAAGAAATGGAATCATTCTGGATAGTTAACTGACTTGCCTAAATAATTATTGATTTCTGCCACTGGAATGAGAGAACTATCCATAATGCTAACACAAACAACTCATAGTGAAGAAAAAGGGTTGAGTAATGGGCAAATTCTCCTACCATATTTGGCTTATGAATCTCATTTGACTTCAAATGAAAATAAAATTAATAACATTTGAAAAACCAGATATCATACCCCAATTACAAAAGGAAAAACAGATCCAGCTAGAAAGTGGAACTTTCTTTTGCTGATGCTTAAATCTGGGGTGCAGAGTCAGTGTCCCCTCCAATGTTATTGGGATCCAAGCCTATCAACCCAAACCAGAATGGTCAATCTTCAGGGATAATGGGACTTGGACTCCAATGCTATCTGGAGAGTTTTCCACCACTTGCTTTGGAAAGCAATCCAGTTCTCCCAAAATCCAAATTAAAACATGCTCTTTTTACTCAGTGGTACCCAGACCCTTCTACCAATCCCAGTGTGCTTAGACTGAAAAGCATGGCCTCTTATTTCTATGATTTACTATTTATTTTGTCTTAGGTAAAGCTGAGCAAAAATGGTGAGGAATTATTCACCAGTCTTCTTCTGGAAAGCACTTGCATGAAATGTACTGAATAGATTACTGACTGTTTAAGCAGAGGAAATTTTAAGCCACTTGCAACAGAGAATGTGTTCTTTTTAATTCAAACCTAGAGGCATGTTATTAAAAGCTGATTCTCTCTTAATGCCAAGCAAAGATCAGAGCTTTAACATTAATGGTGAAGCCAATATGTGCCTTAGTGATTGACATTAAAATCTTTGAAAATATGTTTAATTAATTGTTATTCCTTAGGCATGTCTATGGAAGGTAAAATGATGCTTCAGTAACTTTGTCCTGATTCACACAAAGCACTGGCCCATGGTTTATTTATACCATGGTTTGTTGTTGTTTTATTTGTGGGCAACAAAACATGGTTTGTTTGCCCAAACCCTGGTTTGTTTGCCCCTGCCTTTGTTAGCCTCTCCATGTATGCCCAGCTGCTTTTACAGAACTGTAGTACTGGCATATAAAGAAGATGGGCAGGGCTACCACTTTTGCCTACCGTCTCTGTATCCTGGCAAAACAACCCACGAACAACCCACACTTCTGGGTTTCTACCTAATGACAACCCATGCATTGAACAACCCACATTTCACAACCAACAAAAAATCCTGGGTTATTTTTGTGTGTAGTTTGGGGTTAAAAACCCATACTTAATCCATAGACCTGGGTTTGCATATAATGACAACTCACAGTTCAACACACCATGGTTAGTTAAACCATGGTTTATTAGTATGCATTAACTATCATTATCTCATTCGATATTGACTACTTTTGTTAGAGATCAGAGGCAATACCGAAGTGAGGAGGTTGCTGAGAAACACTCAATGAAAAAGTAAAGACTATAGAAGGACATTTGAAATTTAATAGAGAAAAAAGCATATTTGATTCTTAAATTATAACTGTAATATTAAACCATCCAATAACTGGTGACTGTGACCATCAAATAAATATAATCTGGAAGCTAAAATGATCAGTAGGAAGGTAAATAAAACTGAAGATTTCAAAGGAAAGAGGAAATTTCTGAAGTGTATCTATGGGGAAAAAAACATAACTTGTGTTTCCATTAGGAATGCTCGAAGAATTTAAAAATGGGCTAACTTGCAATTATCTTTGTTGAGAAGAATGACAATAGTTAAAATTAATATATTACCAAAGTTTTTATTTTTATTCCAAACCATTCCCATAAAAATTGATAAAAAAATTGATGATCTAAATACCCAAATTTCAAGATTTGTATGGAAAAAGAAGGAACCAAGGATTAAATTAAAAATGCTTCAGGAGGCCAAAGGGAATGGGGGTTTTGGTCTTCCTGATTGGATGTTGTATTATCAAGCTTCTGCCTTAACATGGCTAAAAGAATGGATAACTTTAAGAAATAAGAGAATCTTTTATCTTGAAGGGGATGATTTGCAAATGGGTTGGCATGCTTATATGTGGTATGAAAAGTGTAAGGTACATGGTTGTTTCTTAAATCATTATATTAGGAAATCATTAATGTCAGTGTAGGAAAAGTTGAAGATAAAACTGTATACTAAATTACCAAGGTGGCTTTCACCTATGGAAGCTCTTATATACCCAAATGCATTGAATTTTGATATGATTGTGAGATATCCATTATTCTGGATGATGGAGGATTGAAACTGAATCAAGAACTACAAGAGCAAGGAATTAATATCTCTTGGTGGCATAAGGTTCAAATGCAATCGAGATATGTCAAAGATTATAAAATGTGGGGTTTTTATAAGGAGTTAACAACATTTGACCATGTGATTTTAAAATCAGATGAGAAAATGATTAAAAGATTGTATAATTTTCTTTTGGATAGGAGAATAGAAGATGAACAAGTTAAGGAAACTATGATAACGTGGGCACAAAACTTTGGATACAATATTGAGCTAAAGAAATGGCAAAAGCTGTGGGAAAGAAATATTAAAGTAACATTAGCAACCTCATATAAAGAAAATCTGTATAAAATGTTTTATAGATGGTTGTTGTTGTTAGTCGCGAAGTCGTGTCCGACCCATCTCGACCCCATGGACAACATTCCTCCAGACCTTCCTGTCCTCCACCATCCCCCGGAGTCCACTTAAGCTCATACCAACTGCTTCTGTGACTCCATCTAGCCACCTCATTCTCTGCCATCCCCTTCTTCTTTTGCCATCAATTGTTCCCAGCATTAGACTCTTCCTTCTCATTAGGTGGCCAAAGTATTTGAGTTTCATCTTCAGTATCTGGCCGTCTAAAGAGTAGTCAGGGTTGATCTCTAGGACTGAGCAGTTTGATCGCCTTGCGGTCCAAGGGACTAGCAGGAGTCTCCTCCAGTGCCAGAATTCAAAGGCCTCAATTCTTTGGTGCTCAGCCTTCCTTATGGTCCAACTTTCACTGCTATACATTGCAACTGGGAAAATCATAGCCTTGACTATACTACTTTAGTTGGCAGGGTGATGTCTCTGCTTTTTAGTATGCTGTCTAGATTTGCCATCGCTTTCCTCCCCAGGAGCAAACGTCTTTTAATTTATTGGCTGCAGTCCCCATCTGCGGTGATCTTGGAGCCCAGGAAAATAAAATCTGTCACTACCTCCATTTCTTCCCCATCTGTTTGCCAGGAAGTGAGAGGACCGGATGTCATGATCTTAGTTTTCTTAATGTTGAGTTTCAAGCCAACTTTTGTGCTCTCTTCCTTCACCCGCATCAAGAGGCTCTTTACTTCCTCTTCACTTTCTGCCATGAGAGTGGTATCATCTGCATATCTGAGGTTATTGGTATTTCTTCCAGCAATCTTAATTCCAACTGGTGATTCATCTAGCCCTGCCTTTCTCATGATGTGCTCTGCATATAAGTTACATAGGCATGGCGACAGGATACAGCCTTGCCAAACTCCTTTCTCAATTTTGAACCAATCAGTGGTTCCGTGCCCAGTTCTCACTGTTGCTTCTTGATCTGCTTATAGGTTTCTCAAGAGATAAATAAGATGGCCTGGTACTCCCATCTCTTTAAGAACTTGCCACAATTTGTTGTGATCCACACAATCAAAGGCTTTAGCATAGTCAATGAAGCAGAAGTAGATGTTTTTCTGGAACTCCCTAGCTTTCTCCATGATCCAGCATATGTTGACAATTTGATCTCTAGTTCCTCTCCCTCTTCAAAATCCTGCCTGTACTTCTGGTAGTTCTCGGTCCACATACTGCTGGAGCCTAGCTTGTAGGATTTTGAGCATAACATTGTAGCATGTGAAATGAGTGCAATGGTGCAGTAGTTTGAACATTCCTTGGCATTGCCCTTCTTTGGGATCGAAATGTAAACTGGCATTTTCCAATCCTGTGGCCACTGTTGAGTTTTCCAAATTTGCTGGCATATTGAGTGTAGCACTTTTACTGCATCGTCTTTTAAGATTTTGAATAGCTTTTTTCAAGATTTTGAATAACATTTTTATAGATAGTATCTATCATCAAATAGATTAGCTAAGATGTTTTCACACATGTCAAATGGATGTTGGAAATGCAAACATAAACCGGGTACCTTTTATCATATGTGGTGGACCTGTAATAAGGCAAAAAAAATACTGGGTTAAAATACACAAAAGGCTTGAAGGAATGTTACAAAAACCTCTAATATTTAAATCTGAAGTTTTCTTATTAGGCATTGTACCTGATGATGTTGGTAGCCAAGCAATATATCTGATTCTACATGTAACTACTGTGGCGAGGATTGCATTTGCCCAACATTGGAGGAGTGAAGAACCATCTACCGATGAACTGATCCTAAAAAAGATCTTGGACTGTGCTAAAATGGACAGATTCACTTTGTCTCTGAAGGAGAAAGAGGATACAGACTTCTATCAAACTTGGAACTCCTTTTATTATTGGCTAGAGAAACGGGACTATGCGCAGACTTAAATATGTTTATGGATTACTATAAAAAGAAAAAGTATGGGGGGCTGACCCAGTAGGCCTGACGCTTTTGATGATTGATGATTTTTAGTTTCTTTTTGTTAGTTAGTAGAAAATAACAATAGAACTTATTTTTTAAAAAAGGAATGCTCAAAGAATTTGATCTTTGTGAATCTTGAAGAAAAATGACCAGATATGCACTGGGACCAGATGGTCCTCATACCTTGCATTGCTCCAGATTTTGCAAGGTGGTCCTCAGCTTGCAGAAATGTCTAAGGACATGCAAACATGTGCTCTTTTAAGAGAAGATAGTTTAAAAAGGTGCATTTCAAGATAAAATGTGTTTAGAAATACTGTGTGACAACAGAAATACACAATGCAATGCTATTTAAATATGATTTTATTGTTTTTGTTTATAAATCACAGATTAAAGCCAAAATGGGATGAGATGCAATTAAGAATAAGCACACATACAAAATGGACATGGACCAGAAATAGTCTGAGTCATCCATCACTGGCTGCAATCTATGCATACTGATTTTGTCTGCACATGTTTATCCTGTCTGCTTCAGCATTCATTGTCCAGTGAATCCAAATGCTTCTGGAAAGCTAATCTGCATGGCAATGCACATGATTCCAAGGCACATGTTCTTCCCTTGAGCATTTCACCTACCTGCACAAACAACCTGAGCTGGAAGACGATGCTCACGGGGGGGGGGGGGGGAGTCATATAATCTATCCCCTTCCTGTGAAACTCTACCAATAGGTACACTCATGTTCCTTCCTGCACCTTGCCATTGTCCACAATGATGGAATGAACAAAAAACTATCCTGAAAAAATGTCCTGAATGGGAATTAGACTAATCTCAACATTCTTGTCATTTTGTTCCCATCTGGGCGCTCAGGTTATACCTTCTTGATGAGTATTCATTAGTTTCCATTGCTCAGTTGTGTGTTTTCAAGACTCACCTGTCTCTCCAGACTGTTTTCAAGGCATCTTGTCTCTAGCAGACATGCATGTAAATGACGCACGGGCAGGAACACTAAATCACCAAGCAGTGCACAGCCTGCCATTTCCCATTCTCGAGAGACTCGTTGTGCACTGCTGAGAACAAAGTATAGGACAATTCGGCTTTTCGAGCCTATCTTTAATCAACCGAAGCCGTAGTCTGTAAAACAGTTGAGGCCAAGCAATTTCCAAGTAAGTGAATAAAGCATACAGCAGCCCTCCAGATGCTTTTGACAGCAATGCCCAGTATCCTAGTATACTTGACCATCAGCTATGCTGACTGGGGCTGATGGTTGCTGCAGTCCAAAATATGTGAAGGGTACCAGGCTGAGGAAGCCAGCATAGAACAGTATATGATGGTGAGAAGGTATCTCAAGGTCTGGAGCAACCATGCTGAGCACCAGCTTTGATTCTGACTCTGACGCAGATGACTAGGAGCCAGCCAGGTCATTCAGCTAGTAGCCCTGGAAGCAGAGGATTCCAACAGAAACCAGAGTCTGAGCTTGTCTACCAAGAGACTCGGAACGGAAACTTCCTAAGTCAACATCAGAGCCTATACTTCCCTCCAGGAACCAGACCTTCCATATCAGACCCAGGGGACTCCCATGCTGGATCTTCAGAACAGGCAACAAGCCTGTAGGGAACTAAATGGGAGGGGGCAAGTGCCTGATTAAAGCCTTGCATTCCTTTAAGAAATGACATGACCTGAGATGAGTGAATTAACCCGAGAAAAGTAAAAATGCCTCAGTTCAGCAGTAGCCCCAAGTCTCCTTGGATAAAGGTGTTCAGCCAGAGCTCTCCAAGGTCCTGAAACAGTGGCTCGCTTTGCTAAATGACCCATTATGCCATTAGTGTTTCTCCTTCACATTAGTTAAGGTCTGAGCTGGACAAATGATCTTTGATCTGAAAATAGGAATGTGGCATCAGTTTGTTTTGCTTTGTGTTTTGTCCAAAATATCCTGGAGCCAAACATATACCCACAGGCAATCTGCAGTTGAACATGCCTTTCCAAGCTTGAGGTGTGATTCACTGGACTTTTTTTCAAATGCATATATCTGGAAAATGTTAATGAAAAGATAGTGTACTTCTGAAAAATGTGCACAAAGACACCTTAATCAATGGGAGAAATGCATATCAACTGTGTGCAATTTTGAAATATATTTGGGGGGAAATGGGAACAAATATATACACAAATTTTCATGCAAAAGATAAGAAAGTTTGCAATCTTCAGACAGACATGAGTTTTGACCTAGAATTGGAGAACCTCAACAAGCTTTATTTTGCTGATCCACACCTTTCTATATGCAAACAGGACTGCAAAAAGTATGTTAATCTATGAATTGTTCGAACGTGTGGATGTTTTTCTGGAGATGACCCTGAATCTCCAGGGAACAATTGACAGCAAAAGGGGACAGCAGAGGATGAGGTGGCTAGATGGCATCACTGGGGCAGTGAGTGGGTGGACTCTGAGGGATCGGGGAGGATAGGAGAGCCTGAAGGAATCCTGAAATAATGCACTTTCAGAGAATGCCAGTATAACTATTGGCCAGCAACAATGGGAGTTGTAATCTAAACCAGCTGTAGAGCATCAGGTTCAGAAAAGCTGATGCATCCCATTTCTATATCTATTTGGTGTCCCACAGAGGCATAAATAGAAAAATCATTATTTTCCTGTACCACTGATCAGTATACTTTCCCTTTACTACTAATAATGGGAAGTGCAATTTGTAATAATGCAATTAGGCAGCCTGTGTGCTTGGCATTGCAGGAGGGAGCTGAATTCAAGAAACACTAGGAAATACCAAATGGTACTAATATTTATTTTGCCTTGCTTTGAAGAACAAGTATCTATTTCATACCAGCTGCATTCTTTTGAAAGTTATTCCCAAACAGACACAAACATCACTCACCATAAAAAACAAAACACAGAAGAGATATACTGACAAAGTCGCTGAATATGCTTAAGGACTAAAAAGCAGTTTTATTGCTCAAATCTAAAGCAGGTTTGAAGGACTGCAGAACTGCTTGAATGCAAGATTTATGCCAGTACAAGCAGCAATGAGATCTTCAGAAGAAAAATGGGCTGTAATTATAATGAATGAATGAATGAATGAATGAATGAATGAATGAATCGGTATGTCCAATGTTTCTATTTTAAAGCTTTCATATTACATCTAGCGCAGGGTAAAGTGGATGGCAAGTCAAATGTGCTGCACCTCTAGGGTCAGGATCAGGGAGCAAGTGATACTTGACCTTGCTAGGATTCTTTGGACATCATCTCACCGTTCATTTCAGCTGATTCTTGTTTGCATTTGTGATCACAGCTCACTCTGTGGGAATGGAAAAGGTGCGCAAGTTGAGTCCTGATCGTGCAATGTTTGCAACGTTTGCAATTGGTGCAACTTTCTTTGATAGACTCAAGTAGGCCTTTCAGCAGGTGAAATTTGCGTGAACTCAAACTGGGAAAGTTGGTGCAAACCAAGCAAAAGCACATGTTTACGATTTGTGGATGCATTTGGTAGAGCTATGCTCACAAACACTGAGGCCTTGAATAGGCATGCTCACATATTTTGCAAGCAAAATTGGAATTCTCCTACAGGCCTGTTCTGAGGGCCAACTTCATAACCACTGCTTTCAAAAGAATTGTGACATTTAATTTCTGCTCTCTTTTTTCAGAACCAGTCTGCATAATATAGCACTTCACAGAGGTGTCTTTACACTGTTCCATACTGTGCTGATACCAGTACTCAATTGCAGTTTTAACAGCAAACCAACTTTAATTGGTATTCTAGAACTTATGGAGATCACTGCTGCCATTGACTTCTCCGCTACTTACTTGTCGTCTTTTCTGGGACAGGTGGCTTTTCTGTAATATCACAGATTCAGCAGCAAGCCCATGTGTCCTGCATGAGCTGGACTGGGGGGGAGTATCTCTTGAGAACCCTCAATCTGATTCACCACCAGTACTAATGTCCTTGAGGGCCTACTGACCTGGAGCAAGCTAGGAGAAGCCATGTCACCTGTGAGGTGAAGCTTGGTTAGAAGGAGCTTGAAACAAAATATTTTGATGTCTGAGAGAGGGAATCCAAAGGCTGCTCACCTGCTTGTGAATTTAAAACAGAAAACCAAGCAGCCAATAATTTACTATCCTACCAAAATCTGCTCTTGGAAGCTTCTGACTAAATCTACCTCACAGAAGGACTGGCCTGCACAGAAATACTGAAACGTACTAAATCTAGGACCCTGAGGAGGCAGAATCTGGGCTCCAGATAGGAAGCAGCGGGTTTTGAATACTGATTTACAATCTCTGCCTCAGAATCCTCCTTTTTGCACAGACAGCTCTGCAGAGTTTGTGTACCTCTCCCCTCCAGGTTTTCATAGCAATCCGGTCCATCATTTGTGCAGCCCACCAGCATGAACTCAAGTTAAAGCATGCCCATCAGCAATGTACAGCTATTGCTTCTGGCCCGGCTGTTGCATCTAATCTGTATTTCTGTGCTCTCATCTCCCTTCAGCAGGAATTCTGCTGCTGCCTGCTGACTTCAGCCTGCATTTGGCTATTTGAAGGAGATGTCCCCAGCATGTGCTCTAATGATAGCTTTTTGCTTCAGCTTCTTACTGTTTCCACCACTGGTTCACTTTAAATTTCCTTTACTTCCCCTACTCTTTTATTTGCTGTACTTACATTTAGGTTAACCCATGCATGCCGATTGACCAGTTCACTATAATTTGCGCATTTTCTCCTTCATCTTCCACTCCTTTCCACTCTATAAAATCAATGATCTCTATTATCTCAGGTAATTTATTAATAACTGAAAGCCAGCTGGCAGACCAAGTTCCTTTTAAAATAGTGTGGGAGTCATAATGCTCTGCTTTATAAGGTGACTGATAATTGGTCCATCTGTCTCTGTATTGTCTGTGCTGATTGGTAGTGGATCTCCAAGGTCTGAATCCAGAGTGCTTTTGTTTTCTAGCCCTACCTATACAAACAGGGAATTTTCCTGGAGAAGCCAAGGGAGTAAAGAGAGCACTGCCAAGATGTTTCGCATTGCAGGGGGAAGCTGATCTGGATGGCTTGGAAGATACCCCATTCTGACCTGTGATTGTCAAGGGTCCTGCTTGATCATTCTTTTTGCACATGACTCACTGGCTGCTCACAAGCCAGACACCCACCTCTGAGCCTTCTGGATCACGCTCAAGAACTGGCATACTGGGATTGTGTTGCTCTGGCTCCTTGCTCTGGCTCCTCTCTGGTGGGAGCAAGGCCAGGTTTCATCTCAAATTAGCACTACTCCCCTTGAAGCCATACCACGAGTCCAATGGACCCTGATGCCATCCTATTCTGTTGCATCTGCGAATGCTGTATCCTGATGGACCATATGAGAAGCTTTCCATAACTCCCACCATCACTTCCGTTTGTTCATTCATTCATTCATTCATTTAGAACTGTTCCATACCATCCCTTCACAGACGTCTCAGGACGGTTTGCAACAGATTAATAAAATAGAATAAAAATATAAATCTGAGTAACAGTTGCACAGCATCTGATGTTAAAATATAAAACCACTAAATAAAACAGGTTAACAATTAAAATACTGGGAGAATAAAAAGGTGCTTTGTAGCACCTCACCTGATGAAGATTTCTGGAGGACTGAAAGGCTTGGGCATTTGTGCGGAATTGCAGTTCATTCTAATAACGGTATCTTTGAAGAGGCTTTCTGTCCTAAAGTGCTTGTATCACACTGCAGATCACCTTCTCCATCAACTTATACTTCCTTCCATAGGACAGAGGGAAGGGCAACGGCATGCGTCTCCTCAGCATTTTCATGAAGAGCTTATGCAAGGAGCAGCAAAGCAAACACAGCTGTCTCCAGGTTCTCAGAGAACCACAGACGAGTGAGCCAAGGGCAAGAGTAGGCCATGTGGCATCCACAGCCGCCCCCGCTTGGGCCCTCTTCCTGGCACGCTTTGAGATATGCTACTCTTTCCACCTTAAAAAAATAACAACAAAGTTCTTGCTGGAGCTGAGATCTCTTAAAAGCAAAATGAGGGATTCTAGCTGCTCCAAACTTTTTTCCATTCATGCCTCTTGTCAGAGAGCTCAGAGACATTCTTAGAATTTATTTATTTATTTATTTATTTATTTATTTATTTATTTATTTAGAAAATTTCTATGCTGCCCCATTCGCCGAAGCCTTGGGGTGGCTCACAAAACATCAATTCAAATATAATACACTAAAAATATAAAATGAATTAACAATATAAAATAAGTCGCCCTGGCCAAAGAATAAAATAAGCAAACAATATTAGCAATTAAAATGATGTTTGAATAAAAAGGTCTTTGCCTGGTGCCGAAAAACAAATAACGATGGTCCAGGCGGACCTCTCTGGGGAACGCATTCCATAGGTTGGGCACCACCGCAGAGAAAGCCCTCCTCCGAGTACCTACCCTCCTAATTTCCTTCACGGAGGGTTCCCGGAGAAGGGCCTCTCCCACAGATCTCAGGGGGCTGGTGGGTGTATATGGACATAAGCGCTCCTTCAGGTAGCCAGGACCCAAGCCGTTTAGGGCTTTATAGGTCATTACCAACACCTTGAATTGGGCCCGAACTTCAATGGGAAGCCAGTGAAGCTGACGGAGTACTGGAGTCATGTGAACACAACGCCCAGTCCCCGTCAGCAGCCTGACATCTCTATTTTGAACCAATTGAAGTATCCGGACCGACTTCAAGGGTAGCCCCACGTAGAGCGCGTTACAGAAGTCAAGGCAGGAAATGAAGATGGCAAGTGACTGTAGGCTTGTGCTGCGCTCACGAGCCCCAAAAGGTTGTCTTCCCTGGTCCAGTGTCTCATAAACTGTACAGGGGAAAGAAATATAATCCTGGCCTGTCACAAGTGGAGGTCAATTGAAGCATGGGGATCGAAGATACCCCGCAATCTCCCAAACCATCAAAGGGGACTTCTTGCACCTAACACAGGTTTCAGCCAGGAGAGAGATAATGCAGATTGTGTCCAGTCTATTTTAACTCAATGGCAAGTGAACATCAAGACTAACCAACATTGGCTTTTGGTCTGTAGACCCTGAGAACTTCCAGATTCTACTGTACCATGCTGGGAAACTGGCAGTCTCATTTTTCTGGCTCAGACATAACAAACTAGGTGATGGGCCTCAGAGTCACACACTACTTTACTGCCCTCTCCACCCAGAGCTGGCATGGTTTTACTCCCTTCTGAATATTCAGGAAACCACCGTTCCATGCTTTGTCCAAATCTTGAAAACTATGATTTACTGAAAACCTAGTTTGTCCATAAATCAGGACAGACCAAGCCCTAGTTTACAATCCTCAACTGTGAACAAGCTAGTTTGAACAAACCCTAGTTTGCTTCATCTGTATCAAAGGATAAAATGGACTTGGTCAATGGCCCAAAAGTAAGTTAAGAGGTCATAACACATGAAGGAATGAAGAGGAAGATGAACGCTGGCTTGGGACTTGAATCTGCTCATGCGTGCAACCTCAAACCATTGTGTCGCTGGTACTTAACTGTCAACAGGAACAATTCATGGGTCTCAAGACAACGTTTGTTTTAAAGGACAAACATATAAAAGCAACAATGAACCAATTAGTGCTATACTGAATGCTCTCCTAGACTTTTGCAGCCTGTGTACTTCCCTGCAGAAGAAGTGGCTGTTTTTCTGCTTGCTTTGCAGATACAGCAAGAATTTCAGAGAAATTGCTTCATATGTTGTGCTTAAGAGCTTACCATACTCTAATGAGGTGCTGGGCACTACTTATTTTATTCTGTTCTGCCCTTGCAGTGTCTCCATCTGCTTGGCTTTCCAGAAATCCCCATAAAAGTCTTGCTTTTGTTTATTATATTCCTATTCCACCCAGTAACCAAAGCTCACTTGGGGCTTCCAAGTACTGCTGCCTATTGGAAGCTTGAAAGCCAGGTGAGGAGGAGAAGGTTGCTGTCTCCTTTTGACAAGAGAAAAACAGAAGCAGAAATGCTCTGCCCAACTTTCAGGCACTTGGTAGGTAGCCGTACCAGAAAGCCCCAAGGGAGGAAGTCTTTCCTGAGTCTTCTAGGGAGCTTTCCAACAAGTGCAAATGACTTTGGGGGATGCAGAGACTTAAGCTGAAAATGAAAACACTCACCGCAGGCATCTTGGCCATCTAGTTATAGCAACAAAGTACCAAGGTTCTCAACACAACTGTTGTCTTGCAAAAAAACAAAAAAAAAAAAAAACAGAAATGAATACATCAGACACATTCAGCACAGCACTGTTGCTGATGCCTCCGAAAGGAGCAACAACAACAACAAAACCAGCTGGATTTTTCTTATTCATTTTCATTTCTTGCATGTTGGCAGCCTGGTTACAGCCACTCATCAAAGGAAACGAATAGCACCGAGTCAGAAACCCAAGGAAAGCAAGTGAGAGCCAGTGCAGGGCGGTGGACTAGGGGAACTCAGGTTCTAGTTTCCACTTGGCCATGAAGGTCCTTGGGTGGCCTTGGGCCATTCACTCAGTCTCAGCCTAACCTACGCTGGAGGGTTGCTGTGAACATAAAATGGAGAGGAGGAGGAGGAAGAGGATTATGTATAACCTGCTTTGACCTCCTTAGAGAAAATGTGGATGGTGGTGGTGGTGATTTCACTCTTTCCTGGCCAACTGTCAATGACTTTCCTTTTTTGCTTTTAGTTGGTTTTCTCCTGACGGTGCTCCTATCTCCTTTTTACCTTGAAAAGTTAGGATTGGAATTCCATGGGGCAAAATCAGCTGGAAGAACCTTCATGGGAAAAATACTTGTCCTTTTTCCAGGGAAGATACCCCCCTCCTAAAGGCGCATTGCAGGGCAGACGGAACTACACAGGTTTGTTACAGGTTTCTGCAGGTGTAATTTTGTAGGTTCCTCAACCATCTCCAACCTACACTAGCAGGGAAAACTCAAGGAGTCTAACATACAGAGCAAATTAAAACCACAGGCTGATTCTTCTTATTTAGATGAAGTCTTCCTCTAGAATTTGCAGCAGCCAAATTGGCCTGGAAGTGAATCTAACACAAAGGAGAAATCTGCCTCTTCGATGCTTAATAAGTATTGGCAAAACATTTCTGCAGAGGAGAATTGCAATCTTTTGGAACAATTTAGTGGAAATGGCAAGTTCCAGCAAGAGCTGGGAGGGGAATGCCAGGGCTATTTGGTTTTTAACCCCTATCATGAAATGCTAGTGAAAATTTAGCTGTAGGAACCAGAGGCATTCATTGCTGTTTTAAGGAAGATGAAAAGCCAAATACTTCATTCTTTATAATGATTTTGATACAGGTTTAAAAATGATCATCAAGCCTTGTTTCTCCTATGCTTGTTGCCTCACAGAGATGGGATCCTCCAGTGAGAAAGGGGTGGGAATTGCCACCTGAGAAATTCTCTCATCCTGTTCGAAGGCATCTGGTTGTGTTCCGCTCCTCTTGCCTCGTGTCAAAAATGGGAACCCAGAAAGCTTACATCTAGGGATGCACATATTAACACGACTCAAGCTGGCTGAATTTCTGCAATTTCCATCTCAAATCTTGCTCCAACTTGAGTCCATCTCACATGGTGAGTGTTGTTCTTGTTTTTTTCTTTCCATATGGATGAAACCCATGCCTAATTTCAAAATGCACCTTGGTTGTGTGCATCTCTGGAAGGTAGGCACTTGTCCCTTCCTTCCTTGTCAGTGGCAATAGGAAAGCCTTACACATGCATGCATTCATTCATTCATTCATTCATTTAGAGCATTTGTATGCCATCCCATCACATAGCCAGTGTGAGAGCCAGTGTGGTGCAGTGGTTAAGAGCATGGGACTGGGACTCAGATGATCCGGGTTCTAGTCCCCGCTCAGCCATGGAGCCAACTGGGTGACTTTGGGCCAGTCACAGACACTCAGCCCAACCTACCCCAAAGGGTTGTTGTTGTGGGGATAAGATGGAGGAGGAGAATAATGTAAGCTGCCTTGAGCCCTTTGTAGGAAAAAGGCAGGATATAAATCGATAAATAAATAAATAAATAAAAGCCTTGGGACGGCTTACATAAATAAAATAAAACATAATACAGATGAAATCCAGATCCACCCTGGCTGCAGATTAAAATGTATAAACTGATATTAAGAGTTATTAAAATATCTGGCTTCCAATCAGCTCTCTCCTGTGCAACAGCCAAGACTACACATGGGAAGCCCAGTCAGGCAACCATTGGATGGATCAGCTGTCAGATGAGGCAGATCCAATTCAACGCAACCCTCCTGCTCGCCTTTAAGAACAGCTGATCGTTGCTATTGCGATGCACATTTGATGGAGGAGGAAAAATAGGCAGAGCATGCAGGCTGGACCACTTGGTGTAGTTATTCATGTGGTGGTGGTTTCTTCTTGACCTGGACCTGCTCTTGAATCGGAGTCCAAGGGCCAAATTCCAGTTCAGAGAGACCATATCCTGGGGGTACAGAGGGCCAAAGGACAAGGGGTGAGGTGAAAAAAGAACAGCAAATTTTGGCTTCAAGTAGTGAAGCCTTGTGAGGGTCATTTCAACCGTTTCAAGAACCTGCACAAAAGCCTGGAAAAGCTCAGCAGAAGTTGGGGGAAAGGGAGTAGCCACCAAGGAGAAGGTGGTGTGACCAACCCGGAAATCCCAGAGGGCTATATCAGGATCCCAGGAAGGTCAGATTTGGTCCCTGACCCTGAAGTTCTCCACCCCTGCTGTTCATGATGCTTTGTTATCTGAAACACTGTATGTGTGAGATGCACATTTTTGCAGTTATTATGAAAGCAAAAGAAAGAAGGTGCATTTAGCAGCAAGGAAGAAATGAACTACTGTACACACAGAGAGATGTACACAGATAGACTCTTTCATCAGTGCAAGAGTGTGCAATGTGTTCTGCAGGCATCATCTAGAATCCATACATCCTGCTGGACTAATGCAAATTTGAGTCAGTCTAAAAGATGTGCACCACCATCTATCATTTCCTGGGGAGCATTAGGAAAGGTTAATTGGTAGCACATTGGCACAATTAGCATATGACAATGAAGCGGCAACACACGGGAAGCCATTTCCTTTCTAAATGCATCCTGGCACCTAGTTCTAAGCCATTCTATTGAATATATACATCTGAAATGCATGCAAAATCATGCAAACTGCTCTCAGGCTTGGCAGACCATCCATTCCTTTCCACCTCTGATTTATTTCATCAAAATATGAACTTATCTGTTTGGATGGAACATCTAGATTCATAGCTGGAAGCTGTTTTTTCCAAACCTTTCCCAAAATGTTCAGAAGTCCCTGATTTTTGCACGGCACATAGATAAGACCCTGCTTTTACATAAGTTTGGGGATCTCTACTTATTTGATGATGATGATGATGATGATGATGATGATGATGATGATGATGATGATTGGGGACTTGTGGCCGTGAAAGTGTGGTTGGAGTGCATTTCCGACCACTTGTGGCCAATGGCCAATAGTGGCTAAAGCTGAAAGGAGTAAGTCCAACAACTGGATGCATACAAGTGGATCACTCCAGATTTAAAGCATTATTTAATGCCTTTTGTTTTATACAATCTGCAGGGGGATTACATCAGAATTATAAAAGCAAGACACAATGCTTCGGTACAGACTTTTCTTTCATGAATGTTAAAAAGATTGACACTCACCAGGTGGGGTTTTACACTTCTTGCTTCTTTCTGCAGACCCAGTGGCTGCTGAAAATCTGGATTTTGGGTCTACTGGACCCCCAGGAATTGTGGGGCACAATGTGGAAAGAGCTGCAGATCCAAGTGGGAGTAGGCAAGAAATGTCCCCTTTGACATGAAAGAAGGAGCAATTTAGAATCCATTGGCAATAACATGGCACACATACAAAAACAAAGCTAAAATGATTGTCTTCCATAAAGGCAGCATCTTATAAAATTGGCACCCCAATGCCAATTAAAACATTGGCCTGGTAGCACATGAAATGCAGGAAGTGAAGGGACCAGGCAAGCCTCCCTAGAAAGCAAGTTCCAAAGTTTGAGTCCCACAACAAAGAATGCTCACACTCATTCTGGCTGGGTTCACACATCATGACAAGCCATCCAGTGTGTTTTTCAGTGTGCAGTCTTTTGCCAGCATGTGCCAGACTGGTTTCTACACTAACATGGTGTCCACCATCCTTGCTTAGTCCTCCCACTGTTGGTATGTATCCCATCAGTCACCAGACCTGAAATTCTATCCCAAGCAGGATGTCTGGAGCAGCTCTTACAGCAGCTGCTGCTCTTCCCAGAGAACTCTATGGTAGCTGCATGCCACAACCATAGAAACCGCAGTGCCAGCACTGGATGACCAGAGAGACCATGAAGAAGCATGGCAACCATGGAACACACATTGTTTCCTACTGTAGCTTCTAAAACCCAAAACATACCATGCTGAAACACCACAGCAGGATCCAGACGACAGAACAGAACATCCTGTGTAAGAAACCACTGTGTCATGGTTGTGTCATGCAAACCCACCCTCTGTTCCTCCTCTTGGTGATCTGGTCAGCAAAGAATCCAGCACAGGATCACAGCTGGCGATCTAAAACGTTGGGCAGAAAAAGCCAGTGTACTTTTAGGTATATTTGGGGTTTAAAGGCAAGAACTGGCACTTGTGTCTGGAAACACACTGGGAGGAAGTGCAACTTTTTCCATCCATGACTTATTCTGCCACTTGGAGGAATTCCCTCTAGGCCAGATGGTGGGTGAGCAGACAGCCAGTCCTGATGAAGACAAGGAGAAGCCCAGTGGCGAGACCCATGCCAAACATGTGCCTGCATTTCATTTCTCACATTTGTGGACTACCTAACACCAAAGCTCTAGGGGCAGTTCAACAACACCATACACCATTAAAATACAATATGAAACCTAACACACTATGAAAACACTTCCATACAAAACTGTATTTTTATAAAACCAATTTTGCACAATCAACAATTTCAGAATCCCAGTTGCCCAGCATGTTCCCCGCCATACTAACTCCGATTCTGCTCCCCATCCTACCCAAAAACCATCTTTGCAAGGAGTTTATTCAGTTGAACCTATTGCCCAGCTCTGAGCTCATGCAAACGCCTTAGCAATGACTCATCAACCGCTTTCCCAATCCCATTACAGCCAACCATATGATGGGGAGGTTTGTTTGTTTATTTATTTATTTAAAGTTTTTATATTCCGTCCCCTTGCTATATAGCCTGTGATGAGGTTTCATCATAATTTCTCCACCACCATTGTATTAAAGTTCAGTCCGATTGCTTGTTAATGATAGGGATGGTAGGCTGCTATTTCTTCCATAGGAATGAAGGGGTGGGGTTGTTTCCTTAATGGGCCGTCTGCCTGCTGGGTGGGCTCAGCATTTTTGAGGGGTGGAAAAGGCAACCAGTTCAGGTTTGAACTGGGGACTGGAACAGAGGATGAGAGAATCAGATTTAGTTGGAGGCATCTGCAATGGAGACGCACAAATTTGACTGAGGGAACATGATGAAAGATCAGCATTTTGGTCACCTGCTGCTTACAGTGCTTACAGTCTGTTTATCTTTGTAAATGAACAGATGCTAGATGAAATTGTAATCTTTCCATATGTGGTGGGAATGTGACTATATAATGAAATTTTGGTAAGTGGGTTTTAAGGAAATTAGTAAAATATTGAATTTAAATGCTGAAGTAAATCCTGGATAGATTTATTCTATATTTGATGGAGAGCAATGAGGATGGAATATGAAAGAATTAATAATACATTTACTAACAGCTGTTAGATTCAGGATAGCAAAGAACTGGAAGGTAAAATGTGATTATAAGTTAAGTGATTGGTATAGAGAAGTTTGGAATATAGTTATTCATGGCGAATTAAGTTGTGATATTAAGGTGAAAAGGGGTCTGATAAGTAAGAATAATGTTGATGATATTTGGGGATTGTTTACTGAGTATGTATTAATAAAAGGGAAGGGGTTTGTACCTTTGCAAGACTCAATGTAGTTCTGGAAGGGGGAGTGGGGCCTCCTGAGAAAGCAAATGATTCAACATTCAACCAAAAGTCCCAGTGGAGGATTGCACTGTCTTTGTTAATGTGTCATTTTAACTGGGTTTTTTGTGTGTGTGTGGGGGGGGCTTCTTATTTGTATTATTTACTATTTTGAATATGTTATGAATTGTGTTTGGTTTGGTCTGGTTTTTTAAAAAGGTTTTTTTTTTTAAAGAACTTATAATCTTCCCAGGGGTTCCCTTCCTGCACACTACAAGGAAACAGACCCCATGAAGATGCCATCCTAGTGTACAAAGAATGGAAGTGAGCCACCCTGTTTCCTAACACTGCTTAATCATAAGTGCTGCTCTACTATTTGCTTATTAAATTTACTAAATTGTTGAGTGTTGTTTTTCATCTTTAATATTGTCCACCCTTGCTCAGATGTGTGCTGGACTAGAAACTTTCTGTGGTTGTCTAAAATAAAATAAAAACTGTGCTTGTCTGGCTGAATGGCCTATCATTGTACTCTGGGTCAGAGGCATGGGGTTTTCCCCCCACCAAGGTCACAGTCCTATGGCCTCCTGACACCACCTGGGGGTCTAAGGGTTTTTCACCTTCCCAGTACTGGGGTTCTGAGATCTCAGGGCCGGGGCTCTGAAGGGCAAGCCATCACCCCAGCCTGCATGCATCCAATGCAGGAAGAACAATGCACAACTTGGGAAGAAGGAAAAGGGGCTGGTGACTCCCATCAGTGGCCCAGCCTCCTCCTTTCCACCTCCTCGCAGCTTAATCTCAGCCACCTAGGCAAAATGCCTGGAACAAGGTGTAGTGGAGGGGAAGAGCAGTGCTGCAGTTTCTCTCTCCAGCCACTGGATGCACTTCAGCCGCCAAATGCAGGAGGAGGATGGAGGGAATAGGACCGTGCCCTCGGTCATTGTTAATTCTGCCGTCTTGGGTGCTTATTAGCCTCGCTGGGTGCTTTTTTCCCTTCCCCCACAGTGCCTTATCTGTTCATTATGATTGCATCTGTTCCACAGCTTTTCTTTCCTGCAGTGCAAAGAATTCATTTTGTGTTCAATTTGTAATGTGTTCAAGAGCTTGGCATCTGGCATCACTATAATAAAGTTTGCGGTGGTGGTTGTTTTGTTCCACTACAGTCAACCTAGGGAAAATTTGGAGATGAAAGGACAGGCTGTAGGCGAATGAGTCGGAATCTAGCATGAGAGCTCCAATTGTTGATATTATCATTTTATGGAATGGATGGGAAATGATAAACCCCACTGTTGTGTTCATTCATTTTTCTGGGTTAGACCACCACTGGATCTTTTTCAAAAAGCATTGAAGACACAGGAAAAGATGTACAAGTACCATAGTGTAAAATATGTAAAAGCCCTGCAATGTCTCCTGGAAAGTTTTGACAAACATTCTTTTCAGGAAGAGTCTGACTGAAACAGTGAACACTTTCAAAAATTTATATACCCCAAGGATATTATTTACATTTCTTCTTTCAAAGGGTTTTGAGTTGGGTTAGGCTGTTATAGCTTGAGTGGGGAAGTGTGAGGAATCCAAATGGGGGAATCAGAACCTGGTAGATCAACCCAGCTCCGTCCCACCCCACCCCACCCCACCCCAGTTTCCATCCCATGATATGATACAAGCATCCTCTCACTCTGATGTGCATTGAACCAGCATTCAGTCTTTGACTTTTAAAGTGGACTGCCATCTGAAGCTTTAAAGGGGAAGGAATTTACACAAAATACGATTTGCATAAAATCTGGCCACGCTTTGCAAAAAATATGGCTACAGTTTGCATTAATGGAAGTTGTATTTTGCACAAATCATGATGACTGGCTTTAAAAAAATGTCCTCAGATTTCAGTGCAGAAGCCACCAAAGCAACAGGTGATACCTACCAACCGTGGGAGCACTGAGCAAGGACGATGGAAACCATAATAAATCTGAAACCACTTGACAGTCTGTCTGGTAGATCAGGTTAAAAAAAAGGCGAATCATGCTAACTATGCAAGGTTGTTTGTCATTTTCTTTTTTCTTTTTAATAAGTTTTATTCTTAATAGACCTAACAAAAAAGAAACTAAAAAGTCATCAATCATCAAAAACATCAGACCTACTGGGTCAGCCCCCCACATTTTTTTCTTTTAGTGTTAAACTATAAATGCATTTAAATCTATGCATAGTCCCGTTTCTCTAGCCAATAATAAAAAGAGTCCCAGGTTTGATAGAAGTCTCTATCTTCTTTCTACTTCAGAGACAAAGTCAATCTGTCCATTTCAGCACAGTCCAAGATCTTTTTTAGAATCAGTTCGTCCGTAGGTGGCTCTTCACTCTTCCAATGTTGGGCAAATGCAATCCTCGCCACAGTAGTTACATGTAGAATCAAATACATTGCTTGTTTACCAACACCATCGGGGTTATTTGTCATTTTCTGTGAACACAGCCAGTGTCTAGGAGCTATCCAATTGTTCACTGAATGATTCCAAGATTTTCAGAACGGGGGAAGCATCTACAGTTGGGGAAAGTGACATGGCCATATGGAGAACTGGGACTCCATGCAGTTAGATGCAAGCTTCTGGGCTTGAGGTTCAACACCCATGACTTATATCTTCCACCAGATTGCAACCCTGCCAGAACTCAGTAGACTTTTGTGCAATAGTCCACCTGGGGATGAAGTGCTGGGTGGAGCAAGGTGGGGCAGGAGCACCAAAGACCAGGGCACTCACCTGAAGCTTTTTTTTTTTTTAGAATTTTTTATTAAAGTGTTGAACTAATACTAAAAACATCAATTCTCACATACATCGGATTTACTGGGTCAAGCCCCTACTACATATTTTTTAACATTCTATAATAATATTCAGATCAGTTTATAATAACTTGAAAACATCTCTAAATTTATGCCAGGTCCCGTTTCTCCAGCCAATTATAGAAAAAATCCCAAGTTTGATAGAAGGCAGTGTCTTCTTTCTCCTTCAATGATAAAGTCAATCTTTCCATTTCTGCACAGTCCAGAATCTTTCTTAAAATCAGTTCATCGGTGGGTAGTTCCTCACGTTTCCAGTATTGAGCAAATGCAATCCTCGCCACTGTGATTAAGTGTAACATCAAATACATTTCCTGTCTGTTAATATCTTCCGGTATGATGCCTAACAAGAAAATTTCAGGTTTAAAAGCTAAGGGTTTTTGTAGTATTTCCTCCAACCATTTATGTATTTTAATCCAATACTTTTTCACATTATCACAGGTTCACCACATATGATAAAAAGTACCCACTTTATGTTCACTCCTGATGCTGTTGGCAGTCTCAACTCAGTTCAGTGAGCTTACAGGTCTGGCTTAAACAAAATATGCCAACTGCCTGCTTGAAGACACACAAAACTATGAAATGGAAGATCTAAAAGGAAATCACCTAGCAATACAGATGCGGATATTTAGCAATGAAACTTTTACACTGGTTCCTTCCCTTGCCCTTTCTAACAAGTTTTTCCAAAGTAGTTCCTTCTTGCAATGCTTGCTTGACTTTGGTCATCTAATCAAGTGACAGGCTCCAAACTAAGCTGGTGGTGACAGGAGGCCTTTGACAAATTAATTCCTTTTTTGCAATGCTGAGATTGATTTTTCTTCATCTTGGCATTTGGAGGAGGAAGCCTCCCTTGGGACTGCACCATGAGCAACTACAGAATCCTGTAGCCTATGAAACAGAAAGTATACAGAGAAAATCTCTTAACTATGACTTTTTCAAATGCAAGTTACTTCCAGAGAATTCCCTTGACCTCAGGGATACCTAGTGGAACTTTCCCCCCTTTCGGCATCAAACACAGACACATCCCTTGTCAGTGCACCACTTTGATACTGCCCTTTATTTTCAAAAAATACTTCGTTATGTCAAGGGGAGGGGCCCCCTGCTTAAGAAGGATGCATCCTTGAGTGCAGTAGCTGAACTGTACTTTCGACACCAGCCACTGCAGACGACGGTTTCTGAAAGAAAGACGCCTGTGTGCACCCACTGCAGGGGGCCTGGGGCAGGACGGTGCTGCTGTGCTCCTCTCCCACTTGGGGGCAGCTTCTTGGCCACCATGTGGCCAGACTGCTGGACTGCATGGAGGCTTGGTCTGATCCAGCAGGGTTCTGAGGCTCTTATGCGTGCCCTTCAGGAGCAAAAGGCTGAACAAAGGCAGCAGCCCTGTGGTGGTTGTCCTTGAGAGGTTTGCTTTTGTTTGTTTTTAATTATCTTTCTAGCACTGCAGGACCAAATTCTTGTTCTTTACATGATTCATTACATGTAAATGCCCCTATTATACATCAATGTGCCCGAGAGATTGGCAAAGCCAGCCTTTGTGCTTAGGAAAGGGATCACAAGCTGGTGCCCAAGAACTAAATTCATCCCCAGAGGCTGCCCATCTGACCACCAGAATGGAAGCTGCTGCCTCACCTTTCTCTCGATGTGTCCCATTCTAATCTTTGTGTTTAGAATGAAAAGTGTCCTGCAAATAAAAATAAACTTCATGCTGGGAATTGTAGGGCCTTTTTTCTTCCTATACATCTGCATTCGATTTCACCCTAAATCACTTTTTCTTGATTTTTATCATCTATTTTCCCTAGTGTGACTAGTAATGAGGTCTATGTCAGAACTGGCCACATAGACATTTTGGCTACTATTGGATCGATCCATAATTAAATTTCCGAACACATTTTATTTTACAAGGGCAGCTGGAATCAGGGCTGTGGCATGCAAGCAGAGCTAGAACTGCTTCTCCTATCCCGTAGCTGCAGTCCAAATTGCCCCTGCAGCTCATTTTGGAAAAAGGAAATATTTCATAAAATCATATAATCTTTGGAGCCAGGCTGATCCAAGGCATTTTGCTGCTTGAGGCACATGGCAAAATGGCACTCCCTCCCCACCCCCTGCCCCCAATCCCTTCTACAGAAGTTGACTGAAGAGACCACTAAACCTTCCCTCCATAGCGCAATGGTTCAATGTTCTCCACTGTTAGGGTAGCAGACCGGTTTCAGGAGTGAGCAGCACCCAGCAACATCCTTCACCTTCCAACACATCAGCCCCAGTCCCTGTGTCTGGGTCCCGAAGTGGCTGTCTGACTCTGCCCAGTTCTAGGACCAACCCTGTTTGGAGTTAAAATCACATAATTTCCACATCATTTGTATGATGACCCCGAGTCAGGGGGCAGAGCCTGTGGACTTGACCCTTCCCTTAAATCTGGCTTAGTTCAAAAACTGTTGAAAATTAGTTGCTAACTAAGGCTGAAGTTCAGATATCAGAAAACCACCCATATCCAGCTTCTTCCAAATGGAGCTATGCCATAATTCTGCACATTAGCAGAATTACAATCATTTGTAACTTGTCTGAAAACATCTCCGTATTTTTAAAAGAAAACATCTTCTCATGTGACTATTTCTTACATTAATGCATCTTATACTTCCATATGCATTTTTTCTGATCTGAAATAGTCTGGCATTACTAGCAATATCTGATGGAAGTGAGGGTAATGGTTCCCTTTCCCACCAAGAGATCTGTCAGTCTGTAATCTAACAGAACTGGACACATAGCTTTGGGCTGCCGATTCAATGATCTAAGTGGTTAATAAAAAGAAATGTGGGGTTTCTTGTCATGCTTGGAGCAATAAGAAAGAATAGTCATATGAATTAGCTGACAGGCTTAACTTCTGTAGTGCATATGCATTTTGTTAGATGTTGCCCTAAGTCTTGCTATTTTTAGCAGTTATGCAATCACTGGGAAGAATGCAGGTCAGAAGAGGGGAAAGCACAGAATACCTATACGGTAAAACAGTCTGATTGCAACAGAATAGCTCAGCGCTATGCCTAATTATCATGTCTTCCTTGTTCCCCTGGAGCAAAAGGTCATCTGGTATATTTCAAAGCAAGACATCTCTTCCGGAAACCTGCCAGGAGCACAGCACAAATTATTCCAGTTTTTTTCTCACTGAATTTCCACTTGCCATCTGCACCACCATCACTGATAGTGATCTTTTCCATGTGAGTATTTAAGCCTTGGGGATGCAGGGGGCACAGTGGTTTAAACCGCTGTGCTGCTGGGCTGGTTGATCGAAAGGTCGCTGGTTCGAATCTGCACAATGGGGTGAGTTCCCATTGCTCCTTCCCAGCTCCTGCCAACCCTGCAGTTCGAAAGCATGCAAATGCAAGTAGATGAAAAGGTACCCCTTCAGTGGGAAGGTAACAGCATTCCGTGCACTTCGGTGTTTAGTCATGCCGGCCACATGACCACGGAGACTGTCTGCAGACAAACGCTGGTTCTCTCGGCTAGGAAACGGAGATGAGCACCGCCCCCTAGAGTCAGGCATGACTGGACTTAACTTTTCAAGGGAAAACCTTTGCCTTTTTACTAGCTCATTTTTAACCTTTGCCTCTTTACTAGTTCTAGTGTAACTCTCAGGAATAAACAAATTACTTACATTAATATGCAAATAGATTTCTATTCTCTCACCACCAAGGACAGGAGTGTAATAAGGCTGTCTTCATGAACTCCGCACGCCCTTTGCTCTGCACCCACCAAACTAGCTGAATGGGGGAAACCTTTACCTTTACCTTTATTTAAGCCTTGAGATACAGGAAAGCCAACCACAGTCCTTTCTGCAGGCCGTTTTAAAGCAGCCTGTGAAATTCAAACCTCTCTTCTGCATCACGTGAAGGTTTCTTGGGTTTCCTTCCCAATGACTGACGCTCTACAGAGGGTTTTGCTTCAGGGGGTGACTTGGAGGAGCCTCCCAAGCCAAACATCTTGGAAGAGATGCCTATATTGAGCAAGCCTGTGAAATCAAGAGGACCTTGAGGGAGAAATATGCTGGTCCTTCCCATCAAAATATATTTGACCTCCTCATGAATTCTGAAGAAACCCACAGCAGCCACCTAGTTGCATGGAGCACAGAGGCTTGAGGATTCAGATGGAGCTGGCTGCAAGGTATAGAAGAGACCTCAAGGTGGGTGCATGAGCAAGGCTGTGCTTGTGAGCAGACCATTCCTCAAGTGAGATGAGCTGTACTCTGGGTGGGACTGCTCGGGCTCGGGCTTAAAGGCTTTCAGGTATCACTGCAAAAGGCTGAAACAAGTCTGCATATGACTCCTCGTCAGTCTGGTTGGCTGCTAGGACTGCCAGTGTTTGGACTCTGGATCGTCTGTTGACCTTGCCTTTGGTACTGACCCTAACTCATTCCTTGAGTTCTGTCCTTCCACTTCTGTGAACAGGGCTGCCTCCTTCCACTACAGGTACACAGTTTTTCAGCTTTTCCAGTCCTTACCAATCTGTTGGACAAAAGCTTAATCACCTGAAGACAATTTGTACAATCTGGGGGTGACAGGAGCTGTAACACTGATCAGTGGAAGGTACCAGGATGGGAAAGGTTCTCCTAGAAAATACAGTGATGTGATAAAATTCCCTAAGATACTATCGATTATTTTCTAGCTCTCTTGGTCAGGGCCCATCCCATTTGCTTGTGTTTGTGTGTGATCTGGATGAATTCTGCAGCAATCGACTGCAATATGCCACTCACCCTTGCTCTCCTCATGCTACAGGAACTTTACTTATCTCATCTTCATTCTTTTGTCTTTAAAACTCCAACAGATGTTTTGTTTTAGCAACAACCCCAAATTGCAGCCCTGGCAAATGATCAGCCTTGCCACACTTGAGTCGGCCCTGCAAAGGTTTGCAGTCTAAATGTTGCATTAGTCATCACAAGCTCTTTTTCCAAAGGGAACTCTTCTGAGTGGTTTACTGCCAGATCTATTTCAGAAGCGAGTTGCAGGACAGGCTTTTGCAAACAAATGCATACTTCAGAAAAATGCCCTCCACCCCCCCGTGTGTGTGGGGGGGGGGATGGGATGGGAGGGGAGGGGAGTAAAAGCTGGATTGTGCCCCTGTTTCCATCTGTTGAAAGGTAGGCGTGCATGAGAAATTCATTACAGCTCATTTTGAGCAGGAGTTATTCACTCTAGCCCTCCCAGAACAAAATGGGGTTTGGATGATTTCTACAGTCCAAGTCCATAGCTTTCTAAGCTTGCAATGAGATTTAAAAAGTTCATTGGACTTCCTGCATACATTTGGAGGATGCAGTCCCTGGAGTAGCTACAAGGTGCGAAAGAGCAGTTGTGTGGATGCCACCGGGCCTGCTTCACATCTCCCAAAGTAGCTTGCTGCCTTTAGGGGCAGTGGAGGAGGTTGTCCTGTTGGTGGGCTTGAAGGAAGTTGTACCTGAGGCAGAAAAGGGTTCTTGCTCAGCCCTGTCACCAGGTGGGCCTGTGTATGTGTCTTCTCAGACTCTGAACAGAATGTGCTAGAAAGACATCCTTCAAAAAGCTCAATTAACCTCAGGACTCCAGCAGCAGAGAGACCTCTGGGTGGGTGGCAGTGGGGAATTAACACCAGCTGATTGACCCATCAGGAGATGGACAAGGGAACCCATTCCAGGACACAAGAAATCTGTTCCATGGGCAGGTAAACACACACCTCTGAAGGTCCAAAACACAACTGGACAGCACACAGCTCCTGGCAGAAGTCCTGGAGGTCTTTCTTGGTTGCCCATCCTTACTTTGCAGCCCCAAGTGTTGCAGGCATGGCAATCCAGCAATGCAGAGAGGAGCTTCCTCAGATTGTCCCATCTGTGGAAAACCGGAATACAAGTGATTGCTGCCTCTCAGTTCCTTAAAAAATTGAGCAGTATCTTTGGCCGGCTGAATCCATGGGACAGTATTTTAATGAAATTAAGAGATAACTCAAGTTAAAACTGCAGCCATAAAATACGCCAGGAGAACACAGACGCCCCTTCATTTCCCCGTTCAGGAAGGGAAACGAAGCAGTTCACATCTGAATTGATGCTGACCGGAGATTAAGGGGGGGGGGGGAGCCGTTCAGAGAATCTCTTGCTGTTTCTGACAGGGAGGGAGGCTGGAACCTGCATTCCTCAGCATCTTCCCCTGTGGCTGCAGCAACTCACGTCCCAGTATGGCCTTCAGCTGCTTCTTTCCCAGAGTTATTTCTTTGCTCCTTTACAGGGGTGGGCAAATTGCTAAATCTCCATTTCGCTCAGGTTCCTATGTTAGTCCTGCAGCTGTTTAAGTTTGTTCTATGCCATTTTCACTGCCCATCGAACTGCCATTTAAAACAAACAAAAAATCCACCTGATACATTACAGCTTTTCTTATCTGCATCTTCGTAAAAACAGGTGTTTTTCATATGCTTTTTTGTGTGCCCTTTTACAGTGGATGCATTCTTCAAAGTTATGCTGCACTGAGTGAAACAATGCTGTGTGTAACTTTTTCAAATATATATATTTTTAAAGTATGTATATTCCAACTCTCCTCCTCCTTTTCCTCTGCTTTCCTTCTTTTTCTTTTTTCTTTTTGTCTTTTTTTGCCAAGCACATCACACATTTCAGAGTTATGTGGATTTCAATGGCAAGATCACTTCTGATTTGAGAAGTGCAAACTTGGTTAGTTTGCATCAAAATGCCAGCTGAACAGTTTTCCCCTATCCCTACTCTTTTATATTCCAGACATCAAATTGCGCAGGTTTTGTATCCCTTCCCATTCATTCTTTTATGCAACTCTAGCAGTCAGATCAAATATGGAGAAAAATATACCCATTCAGAGGTCTTCCATATAGTTGGCACAGTACTGATTTTATTTTCATGAGTCTCTGTGTTAGAAAGATTATATTGTAATCAGTTCCCTGATAACTTGATTGAAGGCTGGTGTATAAATCTTCATAATAAGCAAACAAGTGAATGAATCATTTAAATTGGGTCACCACCAGAGAACACGGCGTTCCTTCAGAAGAAGAGTTCCCTCTAGCCCTTGCCTGCATGGCACAGACAGTCCAGTTTAATGTGGGGCCAGCCACATGAAAGCCAACACAGCTAAGTTTTTGGATGGCTTGTTTTGAACACAATCAGCATCAGGTTCAAAAAGGGCCTTATTCCTTGTACTGCCCCCAGAGTACCCTGCAGCTCTTTCCAGCACAAGCAGCAGACAGAGCTGCTATGCCCAGGGGTTCATCCCCAGCTACTCCTCTGTGCCTGCAGAACCTGCAGCCTGGAGGTTCTCATTGCTGCTTGTTTTCCCACTCCATCTGTTCTCCCAATGTGGATGTCCGAGATCTCTGGAGAGATTTCCTTGGGAACAGCCCACAGAAGAAAGCTCTGGCCGTCACTTTCCCAACCAGAGCACGGCAAAGTTGTTTTGGTAGGACTGATGAATCAAAATTGGAAAATAATGATGGCACCTGGTTTTATCTTCTTCTATTACTTTGTTTCAAGATGCAGCATTTTGATGAAACTGGCATCTTTTGTGCTTGCTGCATGACACACCTTTAGTTTCATATCTGAGCTGTTGTATAATGAAGTCGATGAAGTCCAGGCAGGGATGTCCACTTATGGAAATGTTAGAGATCTGGAGGACAGGTGGTGCAGTCCCTTGAACTGGCAGAGTAGAAGAATCATCAAGTCCATTAGCCAAAGATTCAGTGACCTTTCGTCTTATGGAAACAGATGTTGCATTACTTCGATGTGCTGGCTCTCTGATGCCATGGACCTTTTTCCCCATTCTTTCTTCTTTACAGACCATCAACAGAAAGGTGGGCGAGGCACCCCAGTACAATGCTACTGGAGGAAGCATCCTAGTACCCTGCTCCCAAAACCTTTAATCAGGTCTGATCTTGCCTCTGAGCTCCTGGAATTTCAGCCTGGACTCCTCCGCTCACAAAGTGTGCGCTCTTCTATTGAACGGTAACAATGGGAGGCTGTTTGAAAGGATCCAAGCTGATATTCAGCATCTCCTGTATTCTGATAAAGGTGTTTGGTGGAGAAAAAAGGAAATCTTTCTAGGAAAAGAATTTCTCAAGCTTTACACATGCTTCTAGGCACTAAGGCAGGGATGAGCAGAATGTAAATCTCCAGCTATTTGGAACTTTGATTCACAAAAATGCTATCAGCCTGGCCGATGGTCAGAAATTCTGGAAGTTTGCAGTTCAAAACATCTGTAGAGCTACTTTCTACATGACTGGTTGGAGACACTGGGAATTGTACTTCAAGCTATCTAGAGGACATCAGTTTGTGGAAGGTAAGTCCAGACTATGCTTGATTGCATTCTCTACAGGTCTTCCTCAGCTATTGCTCTAGCTGTCATCCTTGCCATTCCATTGCTCCCAGATCACGGGAAATCTGGCCTCTTAGAAGTGGGACGGGGTGTTTAGGAGCAATGGTCAACTGTCAAGACCATTTCCTCATTCCACAGGACAGGAAGGGCTTTGACAGAGCCACCAGTCACAGGAAAGATTAATTATCCCAAAGTCAACAGGAATCTATTGAGAGAAGCTAAAATTTGTGTTTCAGTGAGTTAATTAATTGCAACACAACTTGCTTAAATGCAACACAATCTATTGACCAAAATGCCATATAAGCACAGGTTTAATTAGGCCTCCTGAAATCAAATTCACAGTGGAAATGTTGTTAAATAATCACTGCATCTTGGACCAGTTTTCCTATTTCAGTGTATTGACAGTGATCAATTAGAAATTGAATTATCTCTGAATCTAATTAACTGCATAGTTAATCCTAATTGTTCCCAAACTTACTCAGCAAGAATACCAAGAATACCAAACTTACACACCAGAATACCATTTGTCATCCTTATCTGTACATGTAATGTTCATGTTTCCAGGAAGTGTATTCATTATTAAGGTGTTTTATTAGTCCCCACTAGAGTTGAGACAGTTCCTCCAGAATCAGGCCCTCTTCTTTTGCCAGACTTCTTTCTGGCCCTCACTTGGGACATGAGCTGAAAGGTAGCCCACAAACTGGACTCATGGAAGGCCTGTTGCACATCCTAGCAACCTTCCTCCACAGCACATGTAGCACAAGCACAGGCCACAAGTCACATGCACGGAAAATGCTTGCGCAACATTTGTGCGGGCTCTGTTCCTGGGGGGCTCCCACAGGAATGTTTAGCCTGCTCAGTACTAAGTCGGACTCAGGGCTGCAAGAAATCAGGCTGGAGTCCAAGGAATCAAGCCAAGGGAATCCAATGGATTCCCATGCACAGTGTGGATTTCCATAGTCTACATTCATGGGATGTGAAAGTCAGAAAAAAGTGACCTCCTTGAGGTTCTCCAAATTCCAACTCTAAGTTCTTTTTATTATTGTTTTGGGTGAAAATGCATTTGTGTTTTGGATCACATTTTCCCAGATACCTTTGAAACACATTTTGTTCTGTTGAACAGTACATTCTGGTCAAAAAATGAACTGAAATGCATTTCTTGAGCAACCTTAGTCTTGGCATAAAGTGGCAGGAATTTGGATTTCCACGTGTAAAAAAGCAATAAATCTAAAACTCAAGTGGGAATTACTTTTAGGATAAAGTCAATGATAATCAAGCATTTGAAAGAGTATACACATTAGGAACCATTTCAGTAGGATTGGCAACTATTAATTGCCAATTAATAACTAACTGTGGAGGAGTTTGTGGTGGAGGGATGGATTTCTGGTGATATAGCAGAATGAAGAGCATTTAGAGAATTACAAAACAGAAGACCGCAAGGTCCAATAGGAAGATAAGAGAGACCTAAATGAATTAACCCCAAAATAAAGACTAAAAGATAGAGCTGAAAAATGTTGTTGATGAAATTCAAAGTCTAATGACTGATCAAATTTAGTGATGGCATTGTTAAGGTCAAATGGACTCCAAATTTTGACATTCCAATTTGGTATAGGAGTATGATGTCAACATTTAACTGTCTAAATCTCCACCTCTCTGAGGGAATATTCCTTAAACATCCGTATATGCCCACCCACCCCTTGAGATCTGCGGGAGAGGCCTTTCTCCGGGAACCCTCCATGAAAGAAATTAGGAGGGTAGGTACTCGGAGGAGGGCTTTCTCTGCGGTGGCGCCCAATCTATGGAATGTGCTCCCCAGAGAGGTCCGCCTGGCGCTGTCGTTATTTGTTTTTCGGCGCCAGGCAAAGACCTTCTTATTTAAGTGTCATTTTAATTGTTAATATTTATTTTATCTGGCCAGGGCGACTTATTTTATATTTTTATATTGTTATTTCTTGTATTTTAACTTTGTGTTGTGAGCCGCCCCAAGGCTTCGGCGAATGGGGCGGCATAGAAATGTTTTAATAAATAAATAAACTGATAAATTAATGAATGAAATCTATACTGAATGCAAAAGTACTGTACATCAGATACCAGATGCTCTTAAATGTTGGCTTGTACACATCAGAGATTCCTGACTGCTTCAGCTTGTCAGCTAGAATACATTGCAAAATGTAGATTGTTATATGTCGGGCACTGTCAAATATTGATCACTTCTCAAAATCATCCGCTGTCAAATTCTGGAGCTGCACACTCGGATGATATGCAGATGGTGCCCGCTGTGAACATTTGCAGAGATGCTAATTTATTTCAGAGGTAACAAAAAGCAGAAACAAAATTGTGATTAAGTTGTTTGGAGAAGCTGTTCAATCAGCTGCAAAGGAATACTCCTGATTTGTAGGGCTGCTGCAATATTTCTGAACGGGTAAGTCGATACCAGCCATGTTTATCAGCTGTCCACAGCTGTTCATAGCGTTAAGGAGCTTGTCTTTATCAAGCAATGGTGATGGGACATATGGTTCTGATGGATTTGGACTCTACCATGTAGAATTCCATTTGAGCTCCCGCATCACCTTGTAGTGAGCTGCCTTTGGTGCACATGGAAAAGGGTTCCTGTCCATCCATGCTTAAAGGTACATTTGCCGGAAGGCAAAAAACGGATCATTAAGGAACGTTGGAGATGCATCAGACAGCTCATCATTCACAACTGTGGCAATTGGCTGAGAAGTGAAAGGTACTCTCGATACAAAGGTAGTGGCAGATGACAGCAGTTCTGGTGGGGGGAGGGGGAACGGGACAGCCAGCACGAGCACAGGAAATGAGAGGATCAAGGGAGTGTAGCCTGAAATTCTGGAAGACAAAATGCATCATAATAATTGGAGTAAATCAACAGAGTAAAAGAATGCACTGCTTACCTGTCTCGACTATGAATGTGAATGCATATGAATATGACTGCTCTAATCCAGCTGTCGTGCCACATCAAGTCTACCATGCCTATGAAGATGTGTCAAAATTGGGGGAGCTTTGTTGTCGATTCAACGTTTCATGGTGATTCGCTGTGCTGTTGGCTTGCATCCAGGAAAATTTGCACATGTCACATTAAGACAGACTTTTGACCCATTGGAAGACTTAGCTGCTCGTGGATGCTAAGTTCCATGAACAGTTACGTCCTGATATTCTCCAGACAATGCAAAATTGTGAGTGAATGGTTGGGAGAATAATAATGCATACGTATAACTCGCATATAAACTCAATCACATGTATTTAAAACAGATCTGCAAGCAATGGAGACAATGTAGACTTCTGCTCTCTACCAAAAGCTCTCCTGCACTGGGCAAGAGTTCCTCTTCCTGTCACTTGGAACCCCTCAGGTCTACACCATCCTGCTATAGGGAGCTTTCCCATACCATCCCCACCTGGTGCCAGAAAGCTCCAGGTCAGTGATGTGAGTTAGTTTCAAAGGTTAACAAATCCAGATCTCCACACAGAGTCAACCAGAGCAGGAAGTTTTCAGCATGGACAGTCAGGCGTGCCTGCAGGTGCCTATGGATGCTCACCAACCCTGACCGCAACTAAAACAGGCCTGGCCTGTCTAAATGTGGACAAAGCAACCTATCAATCAATGAATTTATAAACAACACCTACCCATACCTTCTTCCAGTGTGAGGTAGGCAGAAGAAACAGACAGCACTCAGCCAATCAAAATCCTTCTTGGCCCCCAAAATGTGACCAGGCATGCTCATACTGCATATAGAAGAAGAATGGAAGAGGGCATGGGCAAGACTCCATGGGATGATACGGTGCATGTAAGCCTGGACTCAATGTGCATACTTGGCACATGAGGGTCTACCTTCTTCCTTACCCCCCCACCCCTCACGAGATCTTCAGTGCCCAGATGAACTAGGTCCATGGGAAAGCATTTAAGGTTGCAACATGGTCAGCCTAATCCCTACACATCCTTACACTGGGGCAGGTTCAGCAGTATCCAATGTGGCATAGACCTGAACTGGACAAGATGTTCATAGCCACCCTTCTCTTGAGCAGCAGGGTGTATATATTATCAAATGGGGCCTTATATCATACGTATGTGCAAGATTTTAAAATATAGACAAATCACGCCCATTTATTGTTGTTTTTTCTTACACTAACACACCAAAACCAGACCCTCAAATTAGCACGTAAGCCCTTCACTCTCCTCCACATTTAATAACGAAAGGAGCAGTCCATCAACCAAGCTGTACACCAGGCTTCTCACATTTCTATCTATTTCTTCCTCCATGTTTTCATCACAGCAACCCTAGAGATAATTATGTGTGCCAAACCACCCCGTGAGGATCATGGTTAAGCAAAAGTGTGCACCCTGCTCTCTTTGATCCAAGAACATTGCTCTGTCCAGCACACGCCACTTGGTTTCCCCAGTATGGGCAGTGTCCAGCATTGCCACTCCACTTACACAATTGACACACCACTAGTGCAATTGTCACTCCTAGCAGTGTGGCAATAGAGAAAGCTGGTATAATGGGTTATCCAGCATCGGATGCTGACCTAGGGATGTGGAAAGTGCATAGGCTTCAAAATTACATTTGACAGTGATGTCCACATGTGTAAAAATGTACTGTGAAAGATGTAGTAGTGTACTTAATGGACGTTAGGGTCTTTTTGCCATGAACTATATATATAAATCAGCACAAGAGCTACTGATTCATTTCAAATGAGGTTATTTTTCTCAATCTAAAGCCAAAAAGCAAACAACTAAAAATACATCTAACTATATCGTCTTTGACTGAAGGGTTTTTAAAATTAAATTTAATGAATGATACGAGTAAAATGACATTGAAACAAAAAAGGGGGGGAGTCAAAAGAGAAGACTGTGGGTCAGGACAATTCAGTAACCTTTGTGTTTAACATGTTCTTCAAAAAGCAGAAAAGGAAAGACATCAGTAATGCGGAATGCACCTGGAATGGGCAAGACTCACTAGGTTAATGTGACTAGCACTCAGCATGTTGATTGATATTTCAAGCAGCTTTGTGGATACAATGGCCCCTCCGCTTGCATCTGTTCGCCTTTCCAGAAGATTCATTCACTTGGGTGCTCCTAACTCAGTCCCATGAATTGTTGAAGAAAGTTATTAACAGGGCTTGGGTCTCTCTGTAATTGTGTCTGTGATGTCTCATTGCAATTTATTTTACTTCGGTTCCTCTCTGCTGTTTAGAAATGTGGCTCTCCAGTGCTTATCAGTCAGGTCTAATCATGTATCCTAAATATTTATACCGATGCAGAAGAGAATGGAATCAAGAAAGAAAGAAAGAAAGAAAGAAAGAAAGAAAGAAAGAAAGAAAGAAAGAGGGAAAGCTGGCCTATGTGCTAAATAGCATTTCCTCGTCTTTTGCTCCCTCGAATAGCAAGGAGCACAAATGTTTACCTCCATTCCAGAAAGTTTTAAAGCTGTGATGAGCTGATCAATTTTGCTTCATCAAAACACCACAAAGTAGATTGCAGAACCCAGGATAGAACCATATACACTCCATGGCTATTGTGCACACAATAGCTCAGATGCTGTTCACTCATTGCTCTGAATAATTGTCATTCTTGATACTCATTGCCTTGTATATTCTTGTAGTTGGAAAGGTCACAATCAGCATTACTGTTACACCAATCCTCTAACTACAATTCAATAGCCAATCAGCTTTGGCATGGCCATTATTGTGTCACACCACCTGTTTAACCTGAGGACCAATGAGCATCTTTAGAATGTTCAGTTATATGCCAATTAGATGGTACCAGTTTCAATATATATTCCTCCCCATTTATAAAGATGGAAACTTGGCCTCATTTCATTCATTCATTCATTCATTCATTCATTTCTATACTGTCCCACAGCTGAAGCTCTCTGGACAGTTTCATTGTCCATAAAAACAGACGATAAAAGCACAATTAAAATATATTTTAAAATATTGTAAAATTGAAAAGTTTTAAACAGATGCATACAGAAAATAACGATGACAATAGCAAGAGTCAAAATAGTGTTGAGAGTAGTTGCCACTCCACCAGCGCACCGTACTCTGGCTGAAGCTTCCAGTGAAAGGCATAAGCTTTTCTCCTGCCTTGTATGCTTCACATGTACTGGTGCCAAAAGAAAACGGGTTTTGTGAAGAAATTAGATATGAAAAACTCAAGCAATTCAGTCCAGAGACATCCCTGTACTAAATCTCTGAGGGCTGCCTTTGGCTGGAATCCTGGAATGATAAATCCACTGTGGAAACTCTACTGCTCCAGTTGATACCAGGGTGGATTCTGAAGGGACTAAAGGAACAGAAAAGTATTAAACTCAGTACCACTTCCTTTTAAGTCTCTTAAACTGAAAATTAATACATTTCAAATGTACAGTTTTATGCATTCAATCAATCATCTCAAAAAGGTACTGCTGAACATAGTTTCAATAAAATACCAGGAGCTGACATAATAACAGACATTAAAAGCCCCTTCATTTATCATCAAATACTTGGAAGTAAAGAAGTCTTCACACACAAACACACACACTCCAAAACAGCCGAAAATCCACTCTACCTTTCCAGGGAACAAATGGTCCCAAGAATGTGGGTGGGTGAAGAGGGATATCTGGCCCAGCGAAAGTGTGAGAGTGGTTAGCATGTTGGCCTGGGATTTCAACAACCCCAATTTTATTTCCCACTTGGCCATGGAGCCAACTGGGTGACTTTGGGCCAGCCACTGGCTCTCAACCCAACCTACCTCACAGGGTTGTTCTTGTGGGGATAAAATAGAAGGATGCTTATGTAAATCATCTTGTATTCCCCACAGGAAAACAGGTAGGGGGTGTGTGCATGTTAGCTCAAGAGATAGCTAAATACTCATGCCATGCTATCAAAAGGGAGGGGTACAATTTCTGTGGGTTGATCATTCTTCCCATATACTGGAGCGAGTAATAAGATTCCACTCCCCATATTCAAATCAACCCATAGAAACCATCTCTCCTTACAGAGATGGTAAATTCAATAGATAGGGCAAAGGGACTTCATTTTATAGGTGTGATGTAGTCCACCCAACCAGACCAAACCAAGACCCAAAATTAATATTTTTTTTCCTTAATATAAATACTGTCTTTCTTTTTTTTTTTTCCTGGTGCTGCTTTCACTTACCAAGAGACCTTGTGTTTCACCTAAGGATGGAAACAGAGCTGGATAACAGATGCATTTTCTCTTGCAATAGGAGAAAATCAACCATTGCATGTTCCTTCATCCCAGCTGTTCTACGGACAAGACGAGGCACAACACAAGCATCATGACACTTAATAGAGCCCAATTTGCATGTTGTCCACCTCACTTCATACTGCCACTCAGAATCGTCAGAAACCATGAGTTCACTTTGTTTTTCCTCCCATCCTCCCATCCACCCTTGCTTTGTTTTCTACCTATAGAACTCAAAAATTCTCACACAATTTGGGGTCAACGTTGTTGGCTTAATAAACACGTTTAGTACCCTGTGGTGTTTTCTTCACAGGACAGTATACTGGCTTACAAATAACAATGCATTGCAAAGAGGCTGTATCTACACACATAGTGTGTGTCTGAAAAGTTTTCTGTTAGGAGGAACTATGTCACACTTCTACAGTTCTCACCAGGTGCCATTATGAAGATGAACCGTTGCATGCACAAAGACTGGAGGTAGAACAGTTGTTGTCACTGCTAAAACCATGCCTTATAGCTTTTCTGTTGGAAAATAACTGAGAAATATTTTTATTTATTTATTTATTTAAAATATTTATATGCCGTCCTATTCGCAAAAAAGCCTCAGGATGGCTTACAATATAAAACATAACATAAACTGCATCAATGACATAAATAAATTCCCGACCCACACTGGCCAATGTATTTTAAATACAATATCCAATGTATTTGTTCTATAACTATCTGGTTTCTTTTGGCAAATCTTTTTTCTCTCCTTCAGGGAACGCTTCTTTATTGGTGACTGGGAGCAACAGCAGAGCTCTCGCGCAGGGCCCCCAGATCCCATCCATTGGAGTTCCTCTCTACTTCCATGTCCTGTATTTTTACGGAAGAATGGCCATTGGCTTTGGAGAGAGAATCCAAACTTCAACGCACATGCAGTTATACTTGAGGCGAAACTGCACATTCACACTCCAGTAAAATGCTTAGACAAATGGGCATAGGACCTGGACCTTTCAACCAGGACCCAAATGTGGTCACCAGATCTATCAGCAATATTCTCAATTTAAAAACAAACAACACACACACACACTTTCAGGCAAGATCACACCTCTACTACCAACTCTTTCTCTCTTTGTCTCCTCCCCTTTCCTTCCTCCTCCTGCCCACCCTTAACGCTTCCTTGTCATTTCTAACTGAATGGTGGCAGCTTTTCCTCTCTCCCCTTCCCTTTCAGAGCAGGCATTCTGCAGCCAAAGCTAGCATCACTATTTCTCCAAAGGCTAGGGGTGGGAGAACCAGCAATTTTTGAGTTCACCTAAATTCTCCAGAAGTCATGTCAAAGCTTATTGCAGATGGTTCCCATTTTGGTTTTCCACCTGCTTTGCCTTGTCTTGAGTTGTCTTGTCTTGAGGCTCATTTGAATGGAAAAATAGCCACATTTTGTGCATATTTTTTCAAAAATCTACACCATTCTCTCATTGACTAAAGAATGAACACATGCACACACATTAAAATGTGCATTTCAAAGTGCAGATTTTAAAATGCTTCATTCAAAATTTGGCAATTGGCTAACATTTCTTGGGGGTAGGGATGGAATGCTTCCACTCATGTAGGAATGTAAATGGGATATATTTGCACAATTCATGAACAAAACAGCATTTTTGTTCATCCCTGTGCAGATCAAGGGACATTCAGGAAGTAAACATGCCAGCTGCCATTTGGGCTTCCTCTATGCCCATCTGTGTCTAGAATTTTAGAATTTTAGAGAAAGAAATGAAGCGAAAGCAGGGCGAGGGGAGTGAGAACATAAAAGCATGACATGAAGGCTTGAGAAAAGCCAGGCTGGATCAGACCAAAGTCCAGCTAGTCCTGCACTCTGCCCACAGGGTAGCAAACCAGCTGGCCACAGGATGATGATGATGATGATGATGATTACATTTCTATGCCGCCCCTTGCTGAAGCCTCGGGGCGGCTTACAACACAATAAAACACATTGAAATACAATAGAACATAATAAATTACCACTAAATACAAAAATACAAAAAATAAACTGAGATACAAACATAATAATATAAAATTAAAATTAACAGTATAAAATAAGTAAATAAAGAATATAGGAGGAGAAAAGAGAAGGAAGAAGAAGTTGCCCTGGCCAGATCATATATTTTAACAATTAAAATGATGTTTAAATAAAAAGGTCTTTACCTGGCGCCGAAAAACCAGTAATGACGGTGCCAGGCAGACCTCT
>NW_025336374.1:2901696-2943062 GCF_004798865.1 Varanus komodoensis | reverse complement strand
AAAAAATACAAAAAATACACTGAGATACAAACATAATAATATAAAATTAAAATTAACAGTATAAAATAAGTAAATAAAGAATATAGGAGGAGAAAAGAGAAGGAAGAAGAAGTTGCCCTGGCCAGATCATATATTTTAACAATTAAAATGATGTTTAAATAAAAAGGTCTTTACCTGGCGCCGAAAAACCAGTAATGACGGTGCCAGGCAGACCTCTTTGGGGAGAGAATTCCATAGGATCTCACAAGCAGGATGGGTGCAAGACCTCTGTCTGCCCAAGCTCCCCAGCAAGTGGTCTACACGGGCTTGTCACCTCTGGTAAAGGAGGTAGGTGAAATGGAATGGAGAAAGGAACAGTGAAAGTAGGGAAAGGACCAGGTGCATCCTGGGAGAAGAGAAAAAGAGCGAATGGGGTGAAAGAATCTGGGCTTGCACTGTACTGTCCAGGGAAGCAGTCTGGCGGTCCCACCAACCCTGTGTCGCCACTGTTTATATGTCTTTCCAAACAGCTTTTTAATTAAAAATATCTTGAAGGTCTATGCAACTGTTGTTGTTTTCCCTACAGGGGAAATGAGGCTTATTGGAGATTTTGCTGCATCTATATACTTGCCTCAATATGTTGAGGAATAACCATTTGCTGGTGACTTGCTGATGAAACAATCTCCTTTATCCTTATGCGCATATATTGAGAAAGCAATAAAATAGCCTCTTTGCTAAAAATGCAAATGCATTTTTGGCTAAATTTTACCCTCTTCATAACTGCAGGGATGTGATCAGGATTATAACAGATATAAGCCTAGTCCATCTGATTAAATATTGCAGTATTGCCGATTAATGTTTTGGGCATTCAAAGTTCAAACCACTGAAATGACAGTTGAATTTCCTTCTTGCAGCCTACAAATACCAAGTGTATAATTTCCTCATCCTGCATACAATGATGATTGAAACATTGCTCATGTTCAGGTTAATTAAAATGATCTTCTAATAAGTATTGGCTTGGTGTTCTAATAGTTATTTGTTTGGTATTCTAATAGATATTCATTATCACTGGAAGAAAGTATCTTAATGTCAACGATAAAGCATACAGAGCTCGCCAGATTTCAGATCTATAAAGCCATTAACTTTGATTAAAATTAAATTGGAGGTGGATTTGGAGGGCCCTGCCAATCAGCTGTGCAAACTTCGCACAAAATTTTAAAATAATGCTGTAGTTTAAAGTTTTCAACACTGAGTTGGGGTTTAGAGTTAATGGAGTAGAAGACTTCCAGGTCCCTTTTAACTTTAAGAGTCCATGGTGCTATGATTAGGGCTTGCAAGATTGATCAGGACAGTTTTGGCCATGTCTATATCTGAATTGCTTTAGTGGTGAATGATTAATTCTCCCACAATGCCATCAGATTGCTCTCCCTTCTTTTTGCACAGCTCGAAGTGTCCAAAGGATGCTTCTGAGTCAGACTTAAGCCAGGGATGATTGATGACACATTTAATGCTATCAGGCAGGTGCTCAATGGCTTGCTTTAAGGAAAGCACTATAGATGGCTGCTCCTTCCAAAACTCCCCGGCACAGCGAAGCCAAGTTTCAGTGCAATAGGACATAAAAGGCAGCACTGCAATGGAAAAGCCGGCAACACCAACAACAATCTTGCAGTGGAATTGACTTTCTCTCCGTGATGGAGAAGGCTGCTGCAATCTAAGGTGCATAAGGAAATACACTGCATGAATGTTTGCAATGTCCTGCAGAATTGTGTTTTCTGCAGATGGATTTCAATCAATATGTAACAATTAGAACAGCCAAATTCCTTGCCCTGTGCCTGCGGTAATGTGCAGAGGCAAATGACAAATGTGAAACAATGTTAGGATGTCCTTTCTCGGATGTTGTTGCTTATGCATGTTTTGTTAGTGTTAATGCTTGGTATATAGAAAGCACAATTTTTGTAAGACCTTGCCTTCGTCAGATCCAGGAAAGGGTGGATATGCCCCATTCTCATGGGTATCACATTCAAGGACAAAATGAATAATGTTACTAAAGCAAATTTTACCCTCCACAGGGATTCCTTTAAGCACTATTTATTGTGCCCTTGCTGCTTGGAAGCCTCTGCAATTCCAGATTTCCTATGCCCTGCCGGAAGTATTAGAAAGGAAGGAGTTAAATAAACTTAAAGCTGATTAAAGGCACTAAATGGACAGCTGATTAAAGACACAACTGCCAAATTCAGCTATTTGAGATTCAGCCATCCCAGTATCCCTGAACCTCTGTAACAGGACAGACTTTAGTCTATCAGTACCTAAGGATAGATGGAAAGGCAGGATGGGAATGTTTTACAACATAAATGCAGTACCGAATCAGAAGAATAATGGGATTGAGGGATAGCAATAGGAGTAATGCACTATAAATATACCTGATGCTTTCCAGAATAATATAAAGGGATCAAGATCAACAGCCTTGCTCTGAGGAACTTGCAGTCCAAGGTTCTTACATGAGGAGACAACGAATTAAGCCAAAGGAAAGCAGAGGGAAACAGTGAGAGAGGTGGGTATAATACTTATGTTGGCATGCATGTCAGGAGTGAAAATTCCTTTGGCCTGCTAAGATTTCAATAGCTGGGTTTTGAAAAGACAGAAAAAACATCAGAATGAATGCTTTTGAAATTCATAATTAATTTCATAAATGGAGCCAGAAATGGGGTGTTGGAACAAAAGCAAGTAGCTCTCC
The DNA here is from genome assembly GCF_004798865.1 of Varanus komodoensis. Taxonomy (NCBI): domain Eukaryota; kingdom Metazoa; phylum Chordata; class Lepidosauria; order Squamata; family Varanidae; genus Varanus; species Varanus komodoensis. Next base: position 2,940,349 of record NW_025336374.1, on the reverse strand, counting down.
TCTGAATACTTTTCTTTCCTTCAGAAATGTATGGGGAAAATACTTCCACCTCCTCCAGAGGTGCTTCTTCTGTGTCCATTATTCAATTTATCTATTTGATTTGAACTACATACATATCACTTGCTATCAAAAGATCTTCACACAGTTCATATCAGAAATATATACCCTAGAAAAGCCAACATAAGATCCCAGATAAATACAATACAAACATTTCAGAAGTAATGAATCTGGTTTCCAGATTTTGTAGTATAATTTTATGATGTTTTATTGTTACTGGTGTTTATATTGCTTTCTTATGGCACTTAATGTGCTGTTGTAAGAAAGCTTCAGCTATCGGGTGGTATAGAAATGCCAAGGAGGTGGAGGAGGAAGAGGAGGCGGGAAGTAATTACAAGAAAAACCTGAGTAAATGGGCGTATCTTCAAAAGGCACCCAATGGGTCCCACAGTGTCCAGAATATATATGGTAATGCCTTCAGGTACCTTCCTGACCTGCCATTACTTCATGACACACTTTTGGTCATGGGATGACTGACCAGGCCTGCTTGAAAGATCTCAGGGATTAATGGAAGATCTCAGGGATTAATGGAAGATCTTGAGGATGAATGGAAGATCTCGGGAATTAATGGAAGATCTCAGGGATTAATGGAAGATCTCGGGGATTCATTTGGTGCCTATATGAAAACATACACACACCCCTCCATTCTGGTGCCACAAGTGGCCCCCTGGGACTTGATGGATTTTGCCCCTCCCTTCCCCACTCACATAAGACAGTGCATCTTCAAGCTAAGACAAAGCACATCTCAGCAGGCAGCTTCCCAAACAAATATTTCAAACCAAAGCCTGATTTCATGCTCATCCAGCCAATGCTCCAGTGCATCAATCCTTTGCGCCTCTAAATACAGATTTTTGCCTACTTTGAATCCTTTGAAATGCTTTTAGGGTAAGAGCATTTCATTTTGGCTCCTTGCATTGGGCATCTAAGCTAATTTTCTACAGCCTTATTTTTAGGGTAGATTTGGTATGCAGAGCCTTTTCAATTTGCAGGTTGAACACAGCTCAAAAGCAAAAGTCCCACTTTTTCCCCCTGTCTCAGAAATACTGTATCGGCTGTGCACTTAACCACACTAGCAGGCCTACAGGGGAATGAGTCATATAAGATAAGGGACATTTATCATATCCGTACATAGTCATGGCTTCTTGGCCAATGTAAGTGGGTATATGATGGCTTCAGGCCAATGCTCTATTTTTATATATCTCTAAATTGTTCTTTTCCTTCATGGGACAAACACATCTGGGATCCTTGTTTTGGTTTTGGGCCAAAAGAATGTGCAATACATCTTCTCCCTTTTGCAGACCTATCTATTAAGTTAGGTTCGTTATTTTCTATCCTGTCTGCTGGAATTTGGGCAATTGGAAAAGTAGCCCACATTGTTACACAGCTAAATGTGGTGTCTACAGACAGATCTTTCCTGGTCAAAAACTTGCAAATGAAAAATGGCCACCTCGTTCCCTTTTAGCTTCATGCATGCATCTATTAGGATGGATGAAACGGGTTTCTGTGTGCGAAAAGAAATTGCATGCCATTGTTGTTCCACTCCTGAAATGTATGGGAAATATATAGTGGATGAAAACAATCTTCGTGAGCAGCAGTGCTCTTGCACCTTATATGAAACAAACACTGGATTGAGGGAATATGTTGCTATTTAGCAGAAAATAACCATGGATCAACAGCTTGATACGTAAGTGATTCCTTCTGCAAGCACAATAGCTCTAAACAGTTATAGCTCTATGCGCAACATGTAGCCTTCCAGATGTGGTTGGACCACACCTTCCATCATCTCAGGCCAACACAGCCAATGAGCAAGGATGGGAACTGTAGGCCAAAACATCTGGAAAGCCACAAGATGACCATCTGGACTGGTGATCGCACACCACCACTGATCTCAGTCGAGAGATGATGCACATTCATAATGTTTCAAAAAGAAGATCCCCCTCCCCAGATTTCTCCCCTGATGTGATCAATTCAACTTTTACATACTTTTCTGCCAGGATACGCAGAACTAGATGCACTCTTCCTTCACCTCTGGCTTAGTGAGGGGTGCTTGGAAGTGTTCTTCCTCCCAGGACCCGCAAACTTGGGTCCAGTTCTCACATTCACCGCTGATTCAGTAAAGTCTCTGTAAAGTGATTTTTCTCCAATGGGTGTTCATGGAAAGTATTTATGCAGGATGCAGTAGCAAATGAAACAGGGAACTTACCCAAACAGGGACATTCAGACAGCCTCCGCACACATTTAAAGACATGTGAAGGGATTGAGCAGTTGGAAAGGCTGACTCTATTCCACGGCTCACGTGCTCACCAGTCATGCCCCCACCTGTCACATGTTCCACAACCGAGAAAGGGCCCACCACATGTACCAGCACATCTGCAGAGAACGCCAGCACATCATGTGGACTGTGATATGAGTGTGGTTGTGTGGCCAGTGGAGGAGGGCGCAACCCAGCTCAGCCCACTTCAGCAGCCAGAGGGTTTTCATTGGAATGTCCCCTTTGACAGGATGAAGAAGAATATGCTTTTCCATATCTCAGCAGGCAAGGGTTCATTAAGAAGAGGGGTCTCATTAATGAAGAAGGGTTCATTAAGAAGAGCCTAACCCAGGCTGGGCACAAGAAAATCTTCTACTTGAGCCAAGGACCGGATGGTGTCCTTCTCCCAATCCTAGTTCAAAACCAGTCATTGAACAGTATCCTCCATCACACCCAGCCAGAACCAGCAAGCACAGGGGCTCAGAAGAGACGCCGAGGGGATGCTGGCCTGGTTAAGTAGTGCATTCTGATTTACATTTTCAGTGCTCCAAATATACTTCTCAGAGGCACACTGTGAATGATATAAGGAAAGGTACACATATAGAGGAAGAGAAAGCTCAGAATAAAATCCCTCAACATCCTATCCTAACCTTTCCTATCCAGAGCACAGAGTAGGACAACTCTTCTGTTAGGTATGGCTTGACTTTCAAGGCCTACTCGATAATTTATTTCATATGCATTTGCTGTCTTTGCCTTGCAAACAATAATTTATTCCAGTGGCAGGTAGCCAATTTTCAAGGTTAAAATATAAGATAAGGACAATTTCATGGCCGATCAATTATGCAGTTCTGGAACTGAAACAGTACATTTTGAAAGTGTGTGTGTGGGTATGTGTGCCAGATGTGGAGCATTTATATTATTGACAAGTACACATCTCTTAGAATTTGCACCTTCTGTGAATTTCAGGTTCATTGCAGTTATTTCAATTTCTCTTTGATTTAGTTCACAGGTGTCTTTACACATAAAATAGTTTCATTTTAGCACTGTGGTCTTCCACATGTCATGCACTAACCAAATCACAAAAGACAACATCTACTTGTATCTCAGTAGCAACTGTCTCATAGCAAAATAAATTGCATGGTTAAAAAAAAAAAATGTCAGGTGTCGCCCTTCCAATTTCTTAACATTCTCTTTTTTCTAGCTTTGTTGGGATACAACCTTGCTAAACATTTCAATTCTATGGTTCACCAACCAGTTGCTGATTAGATTCATTGCCAAAATGGGCTGTTGAATCATGTATGTGCATGACCCAGAAGCACCTCTCTCATGGATGAGCTGCCAGCTGTGAAGAATTGCAATACCCATTGGGCAGCTGAATTCGTCCCAAATATCAGCAGTTTCCAATCTCTAATGATGAAGCCTCCACAGGTCTCCTCTTTCCTTTCCTTTCCTTTCCTTTCCTTTCCTTTCCTTTAAACCCAAAGAATAAATATCAGTTCCAATTTATAAGAGTTAGCAGGACAAATAAATATGCACTTTTCACCATACATTTACACTGCAGTCTTAACTGAACTGACCAATGTAATATCAGATGGTTCTAGTTATTCACTTAAGAGGGAAGATCTATCTATCTATCTATCTATCTATCTATCTATCTATCTATCTATCTATCTCAGTTCCAAATGTACCATCACAATCCAATGTGACCAAGAGACAGAACTAAGGTGGAACTAGAGCTGGCTGTAAATATTGTGTAATTTGGGAAATGTCAACACTTGTCTCCTGCCCCAGTCACAGATATCACCTGAGGCAGGTTTGCACCTCCCTCGGTGATGTCTGCAACATTGTCCTTCATTTGCTCTTTAATGATAGCTTCAATTTGTGGAGCTGTCTAGTCAAAGTCTGGTTTTAAACCAAGGAGAAGAAGCCTGCTGTTCACATCTGGACAGCAGACTTAGCAGGTACACGAGTCACAGGGTCAGTTTCCTCAACTGTAGTACGACATCTTGTGTTTCTGTTTAAAGTTATTGTTCCTACATTTGCACCTATTTGTTCAAATTTGCATATGCAAATTTTGTCCTTATTCTATTTTTTAGGGATGCAGGTGGCACAGGTTAAACCTTTGTACTGCTGGGCTGTTGATCAGAAGGTCAGCAGTTCGAATTTGCGCAACAGGGTGCGCACCCTCTGCTTTGTCCCAGCTCTTGCCTACAAAGCTCTTGAAAGCCTGCAAATGTGAGTAGATAAATAGGTACCACTTCGGTGGGAATGTAACAGCGTTCTGTTCACCTTGACATTTAGTCATGCCGGCCACATGACCAGGGAAGCATTTTCAGACAACGCTGGCTCTTCGGCTTTCAAACAGAGATAAGCACCATCCCCAGAGTTGGACACAACTAGGAAAAATGTGCAAGGGAACCTTTACCCATACTTTTCGAACCTTTATAGTGATGCACTCTCTATTTTTTCCAATGTGTATGTGGTCACCCCAGGACATGGGGTGTGTTCCAGAAGATATATCACAAAGATCAGCTTTTCTATAAGACAAGCAGTGCTTGCCAAAATTCATTTTGATTCCTGTTCAACTTCCCCTGCATGTTGTCACCCTAAACTACAGTCCTAAACACAATAACAAAAGCACGGTAATGACCATAAAATCTTGAGCAGTCCAGAATTTCTTTGAGGGTATCAGCCTCGCTTCTGGTATCTGCCCTAAGACCAAGTCAAGGATCCATGCACTATTTAATTAAAACTGTTATCAGGATGGATATGCAAGTCAATGATTTTTCATTAATGTATCACTGCTCCACTTGATGGGAGTTTGGTGTGAGGTACAATCAAATCAAACCATACCAAATCAAGCATGGTATATCAAAACAACAAGCTAAAAATGGAATTGGGGACTGAAAAGCCGAGAGTGGCTTCAACATCCATTCAAAGATTTACATAATAATTCTGGGGCAGTTACATTTGCCTCTGCAGCCCAAGGGCTCAATCGATATATCTCATCAGGACACTTGGCTGATTCCAGTTTAGTCCTAAAAACTCAACTAGATTGGAAAGAGACTTGCTTACTTTTTGGCACCTTTCCAGTGTATTTATTGCTTTATTTTCGAGCCAAATTTGGTCCCCATTTAACACTCTAACAACTCTACCATAGTGGCTTATTTGACACATTTAGTATAATGCCCTAAGGGAATCTTCTTCTACTTGATTCCCTCTAGAGGTTTTGTAGCTAAGAATGTAGCTTTGGATTTAATTACCGTATTTTTTGCTCTATAAGACACACTCCCCCCCCCTCAAAAGTAAGGGGAAATGTCTGTGTGTCTTATAGAGCGAATGTGTGTGTGCCTGACGCCCAGGACGCTGCCGGCCGCCTGCCACCACGTGGCACCACCTGGCCGGCACGCGCTCGGCGCACCCTGCTCCGCCCCCCCTCCGGCGCAGGTGAGAGCTGTTAATCACAGGTTGGTGTGTGTTTTCAAATGGCAACCCGTCTTTTAATGAAGCCCATGGGGAAGTGATGGGGAAAGTGCCTGTGATTATCAGGAAGCTTTCCATGGATCAGTTATCTGTTAGTTGATCAGACACATTTTTTTTAGGATCAGTGGATATTTGAACAGCATTACCTTCGTGTATGAAGTTTATTCTTCAAAGGCTACTTAGTCCGCTGTGTGTTTGATTTACCATACAATATCTCATTTTTTGTCAGAAGTTTTTTTCTATTATTTACTAGTAGGGCAGCGTGGACATTACTGGCTTTTTTAGATTTGTTATTGAATTGTCTGCAGCAGCTCTTGTATAACTGGTGTAGATTGTGGATTCCTTCAATAATTCCACTACTGACTAAGAAAGTGATGTCAGTGATTGTGAGCAACACAGCTTCATAAATTCTGACTCTAGTGATGATGAGTTCTATGGGTTCAACGAAAACTAGAAGAGTACTCGGACTTTAAAGTCTCTCTTTTAATGACAGTGATGATGGTTCTTAATGCCACTGTTGACTGCTGTTCACTCTACAAGGTTGAAATACAGTATTACTGTATTCTGTTATGGTTTATTAAATAGTTTAGTAAACCATTTGATTCAGAATATTTTTTTTCTTGTTTTCCTCCTCTAAAAACTAGGTGCGTCTTATGATCAGATGCGTCTTATAGAGTGAAAAATACGGTAAATCTGTTTCATTTATGTTCCTTTGACTGCCATGCATTGCCTTTCATTCCATCTTCTGCTCATTGGTAGAATCAGATGTATCTCAGTTTCCGCAACCTACATTCATCCTGCAAATGGAGGCTTGCTGAAAATGTGCATTTGTGGAATTGCACAATTCTATCCAAACTGTGCATTGGCCTATGGGGAAAAATGCTCATTTTCTGCCTGCAAGTTTTTTCTTTAATTTTTCCATAGTTTTCATACAGTTGCATGACTAAAATTGCACAACATTCCAGAAAATCAATTTTTTCTCTGTAAGTGCACACCATCACCATCACTTGGCAAAACTGGGTTTGCTGTAGACCCTACATGTCTATGGGGTATTTATTTATTATTGATTTATTAAAACATTTCTATGCCGCTTCATTCGCCAAAGCCTCGGGGTGGCTCACAACATTAGGTTAAAATACAAGAAATAACAATATAAAGAAGTAACAATATAAAATAAATAACAATATAAAATAAGTCACCCTGGTAGTCCAAGATAGTTGAAGGACATCCATTAGGAGAAACCTGAACCAAGTCTCCATGTTCCCTGCCACATGCAACTAGGCCCTGTTCATACAATCCATCCCAAGCATGCATGCATGTAGGTTCAGGGGCATGCAAAACGTTCCAGACCGGGTGTGCTTGACAGCTTTCATCCCAGGGGCCAAACTCCATTGCAGAGAAGCTGCACTCCAGTGGTGCTCAAGGCTGAAAGCAGGAGGGATGGGGCGATATTGCAGCTGAAAGTTCTTCCTCTGGCTAAAGAGGACTTAGGAGAGGTTTTCTGACAGGATGTTCTTCAGACCTGATGCGTGCTAAGGGGACCTTGGTGTACATGTGAGCTCGGCTGGGCCTCTCCACCAGGGCCACACAGGCAAGCCAGAGAGCCACGGGGAGCAGCGGAAGTGGGAGCTGCGGCGATGACATGGAATGCAATGAAGGGAGGGCTTTTCTCAAGTTTAGGGCCAGAAATAGCCCAGTACCAGCCGATGTGGGATTCTGAGGTCATGCTGTGCCTCTGAATATGTTAGGAATTAATGTGTCCGCTATTGACTTTTCACATGATGTTTTTACATCCTCTTTCAAATCTTAGATACTGGCCACTGCTGGGAATGAATGCTATGCCCGAAGGACTTCGTTAACTAATCCTTCTTCTTCTCCTCCTTTTTTTTTTCAATCCAGCATCATGCTCCGCATGTGGTTAATTAGATTTTTTTTCCCATGCCTTCTCTAGGCCAAGAGATACATGGGATTAATTAATCATCATTCCTTCATTTTTCTTCTTCTGCTTATTAACAAGTCAAATGTTTTAAGGTAGCTGAATAGGTTGGGTAAATATAATTTCCAGTCACATCCATGGCAAGGCTGGAGCCATTTGTCACAGTGTTGGTTTAAAATATATATATATTTTAATATATATACACACACACACACACACACACACACACACACATTATAAAGAGACTGCCTTCTCCTTTAAGGAAAGGCTAATAATGCAACTTCAGCTGAGTCTTCTCACAAACTCTGTACACTACAGAGATTTATTAGTAACTGGTCTCTATGGAAATGAGTGCTTAGAGGGGAAAACAGAGTCTACGAAGAGGGAGTAAGGTAATGATTTATTTAAACTAATAAATGCCTTGGAAAATTAACCATATGGCATTCTCTAAGTGCTTCCCCAAAGTATGCGTACTTTATTGTTCCTTGACAGAATAGACATACAATGCAATGTTATGCATCTCTACTCAAGAGTCAGTCCCACTGGTTTTCATGGGATTACTCCTAGGCAAGCATATGCAGGATTGCAGCCCAAAGGGTTCACTGCAAGCAGATGCTTATTCTTTTGTAACAAGATGTTCAAAATTCCTGCAAACCTATTCCAAATGTTTGTGAAAGGCATCGGTCTGCTTCTAAGTCTTTCCCACATCTTCATTATTCTACTGTCCTGTGTAATTTCCATAGCAGGAGAATATTGGCAAATGAATATTGTATTTATAAAACATTTCAGGGTAGAAAGTGATTCAAAACATGTCCAAAGCACTTGCTGCCTACAGGGTAGTTTTCTAATTGGATATGTGCAAAAACCTATGCCCAATTTTGTGAATAATAAATGTTCTTTTCATTAATACATTTTTAAATATGGATTCATTCGTCAAAAAGCCAGATGTTGAGTGGAATGGACTATTTTTGTGGGTAACGTGCATTTTCAATCAGGAGTGCAAAAGATAATTTCATGCCTTCTGTCTCTGTGAAGGACAACATGGGGAGTTATAAAACAATTTGAAGTAGAGTTTTTCCTTATGAACTCTGGGGGTGCAAACTGGTTGGCCAGGGAAATGTTTCCTTCATAACCTGCTTCATTTACCCCAGAAAGGCTTCATTTCCTGCAACCAGATCAATGTCTCATTGACCCAGGCATGGTTCATGAAATATAGTACCTGCCCAAAAAGTACTCCCTGGCTCTCCAACAGCAAAATACTTTGGTAGCATGTGGAATTCCCACTTATTTGGAAACGTGGAATTCCCATTGCTTCTATACCAGCACTGCCATCCAGAACCAATGCAATGGCATGGATTAAAGGTGGGAATTCACTTTTAGATGCAAGGCTGATTTGACCTTTTTCAGTCCTCTGTAGGCCCAATTACATGAGCTTGACATAATTGCCCATCCCACCTGCTTTCTCTCCTCCCGTGTCCTGGGGTCGGTGTGCACCATGCAGATGCGTTTGGCCAGTCCAGGTAAAAGCGGATGCTCCACCCAGTGCTGACCAGGTCTTGGCTTCACGGGGAATGAGTTGCCCCGCTGGGGGCAGAGCATGCAATGCAAATGGACTTGTCTGGTGCTGGGAAGAACAGCAGTTCCTCGCAGCATTGACTGAGTCCCTGACACCTGCATCTTCCAAGTCGTCTCTGATCTTGGAGGGGAACTGCTTGGAGGGCCCTTTCCTCCAGGAGGTGAGCTTGGAAACCAAGTCTGGTCCTCTGGAGCAATCCAAGGAAGCTTCCTGAGATAGAGGGTGAATCTCTGTGGGCTGGAGTGCCCACTCCCATGGTGAGGAGCAGCACCAGGCATGATTTAGTTCTCGGTGTGGCTGACAGGCTGTGTCTCCTGGCTCCAACCCTGATGCTCTGCTCCTTCCTGATCTTGCCTCTGCTGCCTACACGTGTCCTGTCCTCTTGGCCTTTGCTCATCTGGCAGCAGTCTGCAGGCGGAGCTCTTGGTATTCTCGCAGAGACCAGGACCACTGCACTGGCAGAGAATCCCAAGGGAATACGGCCCTTTTGATCTTCATCCAGCCTGTGAAGACTAGTGTGAAAGCTGGAGTAAGGTATGTTGTCCATGGGGTCACAATGAGTTGGGCACGAATTCGCGACTAACAGCAACAGCAAGATCCAGATTGCAACCCCATGCTGTACAGTCAAAATCGAAAAATAAAAGTCATAGCTGTTCAATGTAGATTTAGAGTAATTCCTCTTTTGACCTTCAGTGTTTAGGTTTCCACAGAGTCTAGGACTCCAAGCTTCAGTCTGCATGGAACCCCAGGCTCAGGGGATCCACCTGCAGACAACCATGCTCAATGCATGGGACTCAGGGGTGGTGGAGATGGAGAGGCAGGCAATGCTGGGCATGGGCCCTCTTCCCCTCAGCTACATGGAGGCTCTTCATCTACATGCCTTTAGGGGGACTCAACTTGCTCCACGCAGCCTCTCAGAATTATATAGTCATAGAACAGTAGAGTTGGGAGGGGCCAAGAAGACCATCAGGTCCACCCCACCTGCTGCTGCAGGACACCATCCCACTCAGATGGCTGCCCAGCTTCTTTCTGAATGTCTCCAGTGTGGGAGAGCCCACCACCTCCCTAGGCAGCTGCTTCCACTGCCATATTGCTCTGACAGTGAGGAAGTTTTTCCTGATGTCCAGCCTGAATCTGGGTTGTCACAGCTTGAAGTGGTTATCCCATGTCCTACACTCTGGTATCAGCAAGAAGAGATCTTGACCTTCCTCTCTGTGACTGCATCTTTCTTAAATCCTGGTGCCCGAACTAGATACAGTATTCTTGATGAGGGATGACTAATGAAGAGTATAAGGGAACTATTGCTTCTCATGATTTGGAAGTAATACTTCTTTTAATGCATCCCAAAATAGCATTTGCACCTTTTGCAACTGCATTGTGTTGTTGGCTCATATTTAGACTGTTGTCCACAATAGCTCTAAGGTCTTTTTCTTTTTCTGTTCTTTTGAGCCATGTATTTGGTTTATTTTTCCCAGATAGAGGACTTGGCATTTATCCCTACTGACTCTCATGCCATTGCTTTCAGCCCAGCATTCAAGATTGCCCTGGATCTTCTTTCTGTCTTCTAGGGTGTTTGCTCATAGAATCATAGAAAGCCAGTTTTGTATTGTCTGCAAATTCGATTATCATTCCCTGCACTTCATCATCCAAATCATTAATACATTCATTGAAGAGCACTGGGCCTAGGACGAAACCCACAGCAGGCCACTAGTTATCTTTCTCCAGTCTGAGAACCTTGCTTGGCTGTGGGTGAAGCCCAGGCCTGCTTCTGGGAATTCTGCCTCTCAGGAATGTCCAAGTGCATGATAGGAATGAAAAACAAAAGACTACAGTGTTTATACACAATAGACTGCTTCCTCAGTCCAGTGACAATGATTGCCTATCACGAGTGAAGGATGAAAGGACCCATGGTGATTCTCTGATCAACAAAATTGATAGCTGCTGCCGCATAACTCAGAAGTGCTGACTCACATGAAGCTAGTTTGGAAACAGCTGAAAATGGGAGAGACGGGTTATTTTGGAAAGCAACGGTTATCCACACATATGACTTTGCGTTGAATGTTGAGAGCAGTAATTTAAAACAAAACCATCCAGTATGCTGATCTTCAAGTTCAGTCCCAAATGTAAGGCAGAACAAATACATTTTATCAACTTTCCTATGAATGAAATGAAACTTCCAAACTTTCCAATTACTTATATGAAAAGAATGATTTTCCTCCCTCAGTCAAGAGGGGAAGTTTGATGGAGCCTTTTTAAGGGCATGAAAAGCGACAAAATATTGTCTCCTCTTGATCTGATTGGCTACTGTCCTCACAAAAAGTTGTGTCACAGAATTCTTCAGAAACCAACAAACAAACATCAAAAGGAACGATGAAACTATAAAGTGAGTAAAATTGTATGTCACCTTCTAATATTTTGACTCATTTGCATTTGTGGAAGCTTTTCCTCTATTACTTGACCCAGGATCTTCTACACAGGCAGACAGATTTGTGTAATATTAGTTTGTTTGTTTGTTTATTGTTACATTTATATGGTGTCTTTCCCCCCAAAGAACCCAATGTGAACCCAAATTATCCTTCTCCTCTTCTCCATTTTTCCCTTACTGCAACCCTGTGAAGTAGGTTGGGCTAAAAGACAATGGCTTGCCCGAAGTCACCCAGTAAGCATGAAGACCAAGTGAGGCCTTGAACGTGGGTCTCCTCAGTCTTGGTCCACAATCCAGATACAATGCAGCCACACGTCCTGTCCCCACACTCGCACCACATCAGGAAGGAAACCAAGGTAGAGGTTCCATTTTGTTGGGAATATGGCACACAAAGAGAACCTTGGCCAGCACAATCTTGGTCCAGACAGCAGATCCAGCCCTACCTTTAGGCAAGGTGTTGGAGGGGAGACCCGTGTGCCTTGAGGACAGCTTGCACTCCCCAAGTTAGCCCACTGCCTCCAGGTGCAGGGCAGTGTGTGGCAATTTTATCAGTGCTGTAGATGGATTCCTCTGCCATCCGGTCAGCTTTTGCACATGGAATAGGAAAGGGAGCCTCAGGCAGAGAAACGTCTTGGGCCACCCATGGCTGATAACCTGCCAAGTCAGCCGCTTCACAGATGGTTGGGAGCACCATTTCAATGGGGGAGAAGCTTCCATCCAAACCCATCTAATTAGCACCAGGGCAGGGGATGTGCAGCATCAGCTCTGCATAAGGGCCGGGGAGGATGCAATCAATCATGCCCTGAAAGGTGGCTGGGAAGGGGAGAGCTTGTAGTGCATGACTGTGTATGCAGATAAAAACAGGCTAGTGTTTGCCAGTGAAAGAGAGAGGGATAAAGAGACAGGCACTCTGAATTTAGATACAGACATTTATTTAAAGCAGATCTGCAGAGATTGCTGTTGGTGTGGGCTGCTACTCTGACAGGCAACAACCCTGCGATATTATTGGATGAGATATCCACCCCTTGTCTGGTGGCCCCTCAGCTACAGGTTTATATACGCCATCAAGGAATAAGGGAGGCCTTCCTGTGTCACCCCCTCCCAGAGATGCAGAACTCTGAACTGGAGGGGAGGGCCAGCCTCAAAAGCATCCCGTATCTCCTCACTGGGTCGCATTGGAACTATGGGAATACCGCACATGCACGCACGCATGCACACATGGGTTGCCCGGTTGATGGGCATTGTCTCAAGGCCAGGCTGCTCTCTTCTGGAGGTTTCTGGGGGGATTATCTGATGGATTTTTAAATGATAATGGGCAGCTGTTTTTGTTCATTCTTTTGATTTCATTATTTGGCTTGCATTTGCTTCATGCGATGCCATGAATTTTTGCACTCGTTTTAGGATGCTTGAAAGCCTACGGAAAGTCAACAACAGCATAAAAACTAGCTCCCATTTGCTGCTTCTTTGTAACCCTGGGCTTTCCGACGCATTACCTCACCCTTCATCAAAGCCCTTGGTAGAAGCTCTGTGCGTGTGTGTTTGTGTGTGTGTGTGTCGGAAGGCAGTGTGTCTATGGAATTAAAAACAGAACATGCATTTGGTTTGTTGCCATGAGCACTAATATTGTATCATAATTTCTGCTTTTGACTAATTATCATTCTCTTGTCATAGATCACACAGCATTAAATTCCATCCTACTCCGTTTTTCCATGTTGTAATTCTTTTGGAAAAATAGCTTACACCATTGGCAAGACTTTATTGCATGCATTTTGATACCTGCGGGATAACCCTTGCTGCACACAGTGACATAGGTTGGCAGTCCGCCTTCTTACTTCTACATCCATATGGTAAATATTCCCAAATGAGTTTTGGATGTTAAGTTGGTTCATACATAACTATGAGTGGATCTGTCCATTTTGCTTTCCCCTCCTTTTATGTATTTTATCCTCAAGTCTTTCTTTCCTAAAAAAAAAAAAATACACTGTCCCGTCTTTTGGGGTCTTATGGAGAAGTTGGACATTTTTGTGAAACACTTACAAAAACTGGACATAATTCTCATGTGTTCTTACTCAGTGTGTGAATGAGGCCAATATGACCTGTGGCTGTGAAAACCCAATGAGCCTACAAGCACGACTGACATTGTGCTACAGGCAATTTACACTAGCAGTTTACACAATTTGCAATACTTATTTACACTATTTACACTTTACACTGTATATTGCCCAATGTGTTCTGATCAAACCCACTGTGTTTTGTGAGTTTTGGTATTTGAGACAAATAATATCAAGATTTAATCTACCATATACTACTTGAGAAGGGTGGATGCAGGTGGCGAATCCTCTTGTTAGTTGCCAATAGCTGTTGGTGTTAAGTGTTTTAGCATGGTACTCTCTCTGACATCCTTCCTTTCCATGGGCAAAGACTTTTGATGTGTGTGTGTGTGTGTGTGTGTGTGTGTGTGATTGGTGACACAACATTAAAGCTTCATTCCTGATCTCTAAAGTGAATCTGTAGAATAAAGGGAAGGCCATACTATGTATTTTTTTTCTGCTAATTTGAATGAGCTCTGACAGAGGTTCAGGAAAGCCAAACAGCAAAAATAATATTGGTTTAAAGTGAGATCTGTATCTTCTGTGACATGCCTGGGACAAAAAGGAGCAGGGGAGGAAGAAGCAGACCCCTAAATAGATATCAAAATCTAATAATTTATGTAGTGATCTCTTCAACGCAACCTTATTCTCATCAATATGCTGCAGCTGTTGGTAGCAGGAGTAATATATTTCCAATTGCTAGAAAACCTTTATTATTATTACATTGCATTTCTATCCCACATTTTTCCCTCTTGTGAGGAATCCAAGGTGCTTTACATAGCTCCATTTTATCCTCACAAGAACCCCATGAGATAAGTTAGGCTGAGAGTAAATGGCAGGCCCAAAGTCTCCCAGTGAGCTTCATGGCACACTAGAGCCCATGCCTCCCAAGCCAACACATTAGTCACTACTCCACACTGGCTCCCAAGTTTAGAATGCTTGTCAAAAATATCCTCAAAATATTAGGCCCAGCAACAGTTACATGTCTGGCAGTGGATCTGTGTGTTGAAGGAAGAGGGCTATCTTATAAATGGATGTATAGTGTGGATCGAGTTTTGTCTAATAAAGATATATTATGTTTCTAGTTTTGCTGCCACTAGGGTGCTAAAGCACCAGAAAACAGGTCTCGGCAAATGGTTAGCAAGATGAGGAGCCTACAGCAGAGGAATCATGGATACTGTGAAGTCTGTAGGTAGTTTCGGCTTTGGATACTGTGAAGTCTGTAGGTAGTCAGACAGCGATGAGCTGATGCCAGGAAGTCCGGCTCATTTCAGCTTGATGGACTCAGTCCAGTTCTAGTCCAATGACTGGATGTAGGCTGAGTTAGGGTGAAGGGAAACTCTGCAAGCTTTCATCTCTAACATCAGCCATACTGGTGCATCTTTTTTAAAAAGGGAAGGAAAGTAAATAAAGTAAATTTGTGCAATGTTTGCTATTCGCACCAGCTGCACAATTCGTGCACTCTTTGCTCATTGGAATCTGGATCCCGCATAGTTCTAGCAATTTCTGCAAATCAGAACTGCCTGGTTTCCAGCTCTCCTGTGAGTTGGTCTGAGTCCCCCAACAGTAAATTGGCACCAGTCGGCACAGACTAAGAAACCAAAATCTGGTTGTGCCATGTCAGGAAAATAGATTTCTTCCTCCAGTCAAATTAGTAATAGTAATATATTCCCCAACTCAGCACATGGAGTTTGGGGTAAGGTTAAGCCCTTTTGTTTGGTGAGTTACAAGAGAACAGGTTGGGTTTAACAAACAAAAAGCTGAGATTAAAAGGCAGCCTTCTGCAGAGGAGGGCAGAAATGAAGAGGACAGTCAGGAAGGAAAAAGGAACACCAAGAGAAAGAAAATCAGAAATCTGTGTGGAAGAGGCTTGATGTTAGCATGAGGAATGGAACAAACCCTGTGAGAATCTCCCCCTCCAAGCATTTACCAGCTTCCCTTTGGGCTCAGGGTTGGCCTGTGAATGGCTCAGGGTTGGCTCAGGGTTGCCAGCTTCATTTGCACAACTGGCAACCTTCTTCTGCTTCGGCAGCCCAAATGCTGGCTGTAGCTGGTGTGGAAGAGACGCTGCTTGCCCAGCTGTCAGCGGGTCTGTTCTCCTGGCAGGCTCCCAACAAGCAGCAGCCCATGACCAGCCTTCCTTAGCGGGAGAAGCAGCTGCCATTGAGCGTGCCGTGGTGCACACATGGACACTGCTTGCACGGGGCATGGGCTCAGTTCCTAGCAAGCGCTGCTGGAATGCTGGGCACACCTGCCAGGCACTTGGACTCTGAGCAAGCGGGCTGAAGTCTGTGCAGCAGAGCCCAGGGAATCTGACAGATTCCCAACGCTGGATGGATTCATCACACAGCCCTAGCCAAGGAGAGGTATGCATGGGAATGCCATTTTTGCAGGCAACACCTGTAGCCTCAGTTTAATAATTTACATACGTTTCTTTATGCCTGTATCTCTGTACAAATCCATTCCATCACTGCTCCATTTGCACACGTTTCCTGTCCATAAAAGTGAGCGATCCTGCCTAATCTTGGAAGCTAAGCAGGGTCAGGCCTGCACAGAAGTGGGATGGGTGACATGAGTGTATGATTCTATGATTATTGCTGTCAACTGCCTAGAGAGCTTTGGCTATGGGCAGTATAAAAATGCAATAATAATAATAATAATAATAATAATAATAATAATAATAATAATAATAAATGCAGATGGGGCTTGGCCATGAGATTGTACCAAGTTATAATCGCAGTCTCTCCCCGTTGTACTGTAATATTATACACATCCTTCCCAATGGATGGAGATGTAGAGTTAAGCCAAAATTTATCAGAAAATGTTTTGATTTTTCTATCCCAGCCCCTGGAAAAATATTCTGCATCAACGTTCGTGGTAGCCCCCAGTTCCCTCCTCATGCCACCCTGCCTTACATACACAACACCTCACAACTGCAGTATTTCCAGGGATGCGAAGTGTTAGACTGCTGGCACGGATGCTATTGCTGCCTGTTGCAGTAGTAGCAGAACCATTAAAAATAAAGTAACCTTAGGAAACAATGAAGGAAGCCATGGGTTGGCTACTGCTACGGCGTCCTGAGAAGCTGTCTGAGAAGATTTCTAACCCTGGAGAAATTGGACGGAATGCCCTATCTTGTCCCTCTATTCCCTTCCGTTGGTTTTTTCTACCCATACATATGGTGGAGAAATTCAAGGGGCCATGTGAGCACAGCCCTAGCTGTAACTTCACAGTAACCCCAAGAGACAGGGAGATAAAGATTTGCCCACAGCTATGAAACTGAGCTGCCTGTCTGAGTGGGAAATTTATTCCTACACCCTACATTTTATGCACCACATGTTCTAGCTAAGATAACCTCCTGCATTTGAGGAAGCCATTTCAGAACGCTTTTGTCAAAGAAGGAAGCAATTCTCAAGCACATGTGAGCCATAAGCTACACAGTAGAAATCTCTATCCATCTCAGTTTCATCTAAAGCAGTGAACATGTGAACAAGAGGGATTCAGCCTTGGCAAGCACGTGCTCTTGGGAGAAGGGATGGCCCCAGGCTTGGGGCTGTGTGGGGTAGCATGCCCTGCCTCCATTACAATGGTGGACCCCCATCGCCATCCTGTAAGGGTCTATGATCAGCAGATGGATGGATAGGCAAATCCTTCCATGTGCAGCTACAAAGGAGGAGAGGAGAGGCAGTGCCAGCATGGCCTGGCTGTAGACCAGGGGTGAGGACGTGGTCAGCTTCCAGCCACTCTCTGACTGCTCCTCTGAGCCTGGCAGGGCCACACATTGGCCATGGAGAACGGATGGCCAGTGGTGGACAGTGGCAAAATACCACAAATACTAGCATATTCCTGCTGAGCTGTAGAAGGAAATACTAACTTCTTGCTGAGCTGTAGAAGGAACATTTCAGCCTTCAGAATGAGAGGGACTGCACAAAAGCCAGGAAACCCCTGGGAAGGACAGGATGGGGCCAAGGAAAGAAGATGTGGTCATCTGGATAATAGCAGAAGGCCACCTTGGGACCATAGGAGGGCCATATCTGAGCTCTGCGCATAGGATTTTGCTTTTGTGTCCTACATACATATTCAGGCTTCTTACATTCAATCTCTGGGACAGAGTATGGATCTTAAGTAGCTGCCTGTACAGATGAGACAGTCAATGCATGAAAGTCTGGGCAAACAGGAGCGGTTCTGCTGTCCATTTCCTCCCCACATCCCTCACAAAATGTATGATTGCCTAGGGGTTGTGACTCTCCAGTTTCTAAATCAGCCTTGCTCCAACTCAGTGCCCTCAAGATATTTCGGACCTCAGGTTCCCGGATCTCTGATCATTAAGGAGGCTGTCTGGGAGCAGCAAAAGCTGGCGCCAAAAGCACCTGGATGGCACCAGACGGTTTTAAATCATTCTAAGCTCCAGAGTCAGAAATATCACCATCGTTCATTTAAAATGTTTGCTTGCGGCTCAGCAAGAGAAATGTTTGTGACCAACAAAGAGACAGAGACATTTCCTTGGACTTATCAACATTCTTCTGGTTTCTTTCCAGATCCCTCAGATAAGGGGGAAGCTCTGATCCTTCTCATTTCATTTTGCTTTGGTTGACTTCCAGTGATGAGCTAACAGGGTTTGTGGTAGGTTTTGGAGAACTCTTGGGCAAGATGGGCTTCACCCGCTCGTCACTGCTCTCCACACTGCCCATTCACTGCCACACTTCCCATGAATCCATTCCTTACAGAGAGAAAGCAACAGACAAATGAAAGATACTTCTCTTCCTCTTCACAGTGGCTGCTGTTTGGCAGCTCAGACATGGAGGTGGACGCACATTGACAGTAAGAAGGAGCAGCACAAGCTGGATGTGGCCCCAAGAGTTGACACTGTCCTCTTTGGGGATGGGGAAGTCAGCAAATGCCCAATGAGGCCTACCTCTGACATGGGCCCTGCAACCTAAGCCTATACATCATCTTTTGGCTCCCCTCATTTGCCCGAGACGTTTCTCTGCATTGCACTCTGGTCAATATTTGGGTGGCAATTGCACTGAGTAGTAACAGTGGCATCCCACTTCTGATTTTTGGCTCCCTTGTGAATATCTTTATCTCCTTCCAAGCCAAGCAATTCACAGTTTAAAAATAGAAATGGCTCATCTATTTTTCAGTGGTTATGCATTTCACAACACTTCTCCCACTTGAATACTGTACAAGGAAGACAGCTAATAGTAATAAAATGCAGTGTTTATGGGGAAGGAAACTCAGAGTCTGTTGGACACAAAACACAACTGTAAATATTATCTTCTTTTTTAATGGTCCAATACTGATATTTATCATCACAGTCCACACGCTTATTGCTAAGCTGTTTGTCTTCATAACTCCAGACAAACACACCGGAGAGTTTGCCAAAGCGGCCTGTCACCTCAGGTCAGTCTAAGGAGGGCTGTAGCTTCACCCATCATTACGTAACATCCCAGGGGCTGTTCAAGTGGAGCTTCTGTGGCTTGTTACTTCCTGGTCCATAAATGATGTTTCGGAGTCAGGCCGGGGTTTTTTGTTTTTTGTATAGTCGCAATGTCATGCCTGACCCATCACGACCCCATGGACAACATTCCTCCAGGCTCTCCTGTCCTCCACCATCCCCCAGAGTCCACCTAAGCTCACACCCACCACCCCAGTGACCCCATCCAGCCACCTCATCCTCTGCCGTCCCCTTCTTCTTCTGCCGTCAATTGTTCCCAGCATTAGGCTCTTCTCCAGTGAGTCCTTCCTTCTCATTAGGTGGCCAAAGTATTTGAATTTCATCTTCAGCATCTGGCCTTCTAAAGAGCAGCCAGGGTTGATCTCCTCTAAGACTGACTGGTTTGATCTCCTTGCAGTCCAAGGGACTCGCAGGAGCCTTCTCCAGCACCACAATTCAAAGGTGCTAAGCCTTCCTTATGGCTCAACAAGTTAATGGGAAACTAATATCCCATTATATAAAATCGGTATCAAGACACAGGATCTTGATACAAATTCACACATAGTGGACCCCTTGTAAAGGAAGCTGTAGACTTAGTCTGTAAGTCGTGTTGAATAATGCTGGCTAAAAGAACCATGATTTCATTTAACTCACCTACAGCAATTGGGAGGCGGCATCACCACCACCAGCACCACATTGCATTGGTATTCTATCTTTTCTGACTGGATAGCCAGGGGTCAGACTAGATGGCCTGGTAGGCACCTTCTGACTCACTCTGTTTCTATGTTTTTCTCTTGCGAGGAGCCCAAGGCGAGTTACACAACTCTGTTGCATCCTCACAGCAACAACCTTGTCAAGCTGGTTGTGCTGAGAGCCTGTGACTAGCCCGAAGTCACCCAGTTGGCTCAATGGCCGAGTGGGGACTTGAACCTACATCACCTGCGTCCCAGTCCTGAGCTCTTAGCCACGACACTACACTGGCTCCCAATAGATTCACCTTAGAAGATACAATAACACATTTCGAAGACTCTGGAAATCCACCTCAACACACAAGTTCACAAAGCACATTTATATCCCCATGAGGAAAATGATAAGTAAAACTGGTGTTCATTCATAGCTTAGGACAACAGACACACACGTTGTCGACATATGACTTAACTTCAAAAATAGTTCTGACCCGATGCTCAGTCTTGTTCCAAAACAATCCAAATGATGTTCTCCTATGATCTGGGCCTTTCCTATAGTCATTGAAACCCTACAGCCCGTGAGCCATATGCATGCCTTTCAGGGCTGACCCTTCCCATAAAGCAGATCAAGGCAGTCACCTCAGACAACAGATGCTGAGAGATGGCAGCCAAGTGTTGGATGAGAGAGCTGTGAGCCATCTGGACTGGCCAGTCCCTGCCTAAGCTAGCCTGCTGCCTTCAGGAATGGTGGGGGATAGTGCCCCATTGCCAGGCCTGAGGGAAGATTCATCTACCAGCCTCTGTATATGGAATAGGGGGATGCAGTGGCACATTGGCTTAATGACGCTGGAACTGTCAATCAAAAAGGGTCAACACTCCAGCGGTTTGAGCCTAGCCTTGCGGAATGGAGTGAACTCCCATTGTTCGCCCCAGCTTCTGCCCACCTAGCAGTTCAAAAGAGTACCATCTGCGAGTAGATAAATAGGGACCAACACTCCTCCATGGGAAACCTGCTGGCTTTGTTCATGCTGAAAACAAGTACCAGCAATGATCTGCATGGACGCGCTGGGTGGAGAATTGGTGGAAAAAAGCCCTGGATGAACTGACCTCAACACGAACTTCAGTAGCCAACCAGTGCTAAGCTAGTTTGCCCCCCACGGTACACCAATGCAACAACGGACCAGCAGCTTTTTTATATTATTTTATCACTGCATGCTGAGCTCTTTTAATTCCTATTTTACTTGTTGGTTGTAAACCATCACAAGACACTAGTGGAGGGACGGTTTATAAAAGCTTTAAATAAATAAATAAATAATAAACCACAGGCACCAGAATATCTACTGTGTGTACATCATTGTAGACTCTCTGGCAATATGTGTTGTGGCACAATTGGGCGGCATACAAATGTTTTAAATATTATTATTATTATTATTATTATTATTATTATTATTATTAAACATTTCTATGCCGCCGCTTGCCGAAACCTCGGGGTGGCTTACAACATGATAAAATACATTGAAATACAATAGTACATAATAAATTACCATTAAATGTAAAAATACAAAAAATACATTGATTTACAGATATAAAATTAAAATTATCAGTATAAAATAAAAATATAGGGGGAGAAAGAGAAGGAAGAAGAAGTTGCCCTGGCCAGATCATATGTTTTAACAATTGAAATGATAAATAAATAGATATGCTAAATAAATGTATAAGGAATGAGAAGGGATGCTACTCTCTCCTTGGGCAGAATTTTACATAGCCTGGGGAATCTCTGGTAGCTCCTTCAGTCTTCATGGCAAAAGATGGAGTCCAGGAGGCCAAGCTTGCAAAAGGTACCCCAGCAGAGCCTTCTGAACATGATGCCTAGCCAGGTGTGCAATTGATAAGGCTGCCCCTGCCTCAGTGGAATGGGAGCCATGGAGGGCTTTGCAAGCAGAGTCTGGCTGTGGCACCCACGATTTCAAGATGGAACACACTCCCCAGAGAGGTCCGCCTGGCGCCACCTTTATGTTTTTCGGCACCATGCCAAGACCTTTTTATTTAACCAATATTTTAATGATAAAAAATTATTTATTATTAGAATTAATTATTTTAATCTAACTTATTTTATTAATTAATTTTGTGTCTTTCAGTCATGGGATATCTAATTTATTATTGTTTAGGATAGAGATGTTATTATTTATTGTTGTATTTATAGATTGTTGTGAGCCGTCCAGAGACAAAAGTGATTGGGCGACCTAGAAAAATCCTAAATAAATAAATAATAAATAAATAAATTTCAGTCCCAAGGTCTGACCAGAATGGAGCCACAGGGCAGAATTAGAAAGCATCTTTTAAAAAACTGGAAAGGGAACCCTCTGTACCCAAAATGGGGTGACTGAGCATCCCTTGAAACCAAAGAAAGTAGAGTGGCAATTGGAAATGTTGAGGTTTTATATATACCTTTAAAAGGAGTTATTCCATCATTTAAAATGAATAAATATGCATAAGTGTGATGTATTTGTTTGGGCTCCCTATGCTTCGAGTCAAGGAGATAAATAAAATAGAATTGTATTTAATCTTGGCCAAAGACATCTTTTCTCAGTGATTGGCAAATGCATAAACTACTTTTAATAAACTGTATATCCCACTCCCCCTCTTTCCTGCCTTGATAAATGAGGGAGTTTCAAGCTGACAGATGAAATATTGTAAATCTGAACACTTGAGCCCTTCCCAAAGGTAGCCTGTCCTATATCAACAGGATTGCTCACAAATCAATCCTCTGCAGAATGACGCCAGTGACGTTGCCGAACACCGATGAGGGCATGCAATTGCCGCTGATTGAAATGGGGGATTTTATTATAGGAGATTGTGTTAGAAGTGGCCATTCATTTCTAGTGCAACCCACAAGGGCCTTTCCAATCAAAAACACGAGATAGATCCTTTACGGGAAAATAGTAAAATAGCCCTCAGTGTTGTCAGAAAACAACCATGTTTTATATCCAGTGTACCACGGAAAACTAACCTGCAGCTTTGCTCCTATAAGGATATGCCCATTGTACATGGCTCAGTTCTTTCTTGCAGCAACTCCATTTGGTAGTGGATGCTAGGGTGACCTCATTTCATGATTTACAAAGGACAGTTCTCTGTTTGAAGGACTGTCTCTGGTCATTGTCAGTTTATGAGCCATTCTCTGTTTGAAGGACTGCCCAGCCCAAATCCAGTTTAAAGGTAAAGAACCCTAAGAAGGCAAAGTAACTGGGGCCTTTAAGTTGCCCATCAAACATGAGCACAAGGACCAAGCAGGCCCATGGGTCATCTGGTCACAGTCTTGCCAGGGCTGGGACAAGCCTAGTGGAATCCATCACTTCAGCATTCACAGGCTTCCTCTCACGCTTGGGCTGGTCTCAGAAAGTGAGCAAATGATCTGAAAGGAAGTCCATGAACGCTCCCAGAACAAAGGCTGCACCTTCAGCCTTCTTTCATGTCATGTGCAGCAGCACAAAGGCTGGAAGGGGGATGCCATCTGTGAAGGGCGTGGAGCTTGCCAGGCATCCCCCCAAACACTGGGCAAGCTCGCGAGGAACTCAGATGCAGCACTGCAGCGAAGTGGACCGGAGTCCCGGGAGCCAAGCCCAGGGAATCTGATGAATTCCCACCCCCAAATGGATTTCTCCCTTGTCCCTACTCTTCCCACTGGACCCAACCCATTATGTTACTTCCCTAAATTAACATCGATACATATAAATTAGCAGTCACACGTTCTATGAAAATCTGTGTCCTTGCTTGTCTTAGGCTTTGGGGATGCATTTCATCTCCCTTGGGAGAGAGGGAGAAGGCAAAAGTGGGCACCATCCTAGGTTATAGGTTGTATAACACCCCTTCTGTTCCAGTCTTGGGCACCCTCCAAGGTAGCTGCCCATAATTCTTCAACTTTGGAGGATTATGAGCATCTGCTGGAGATCAGGAGGGGCATAGAGACAGTGCCTGCCTCCATGTTTCTCCCAGCCTGCAAAAGACATCGATGACCAATTTTGGCCAAGTCAGCTATGTCTTTTGCCACTGATCACAGGGAGGAGAGGCAGAGGCACGACTGAGAACCTGGCAGAACGTCACCTGCCCTCCCTGCCCCCTGAAATGCCCCCCCCCCACACCTCTGCACTTGTGACTTTGGGAAAGGATGCAGCTAGTGCAGAAAGAGCTGCATCAGATATAAGATACTGTGCACGCTGGGTCCCAGCTCAGAATGCTTTTCTGAGGTCAAAGATTGCTCACATCACCCACCAGAGTATTCCATCATGCCCAGCAATG
The DNA here is from genome assembly GCF_004798865.1 of Varanus komodoensis. NCBI lineage: Eukaryota > Metazoa > Chordata > Lepidosauria > Squamata > Varanidae > Varanus > Varanus komodoensis. Next base: position 2,916,112 of record NW_025336374.1, on the reverse strand, counting down.
CCGTTAATTCCAACATTTTTCTCTCCCCTCTCCACCTCGGGCCACACAAACACTCTGCCACACTCTTTTAGCATAGCAACCCAGCAGCTGGAGCTTTTCCACAACTTAAACCATTCATCAAGCCTTGTTTACTTTTTTAACCATTAGTAAACTATGAGGTTGTTTTTTTATTTTTTTTAAACTCCTTGACTTTTTAACTGACCCTAATAAAGGAGTTAGGTTTGTGTTGCCTTTGGTGTCATGCTGGCATTGATCGATTTCATGCAGTCGGTACACGGAGAAGATCAACCCCTTTACACTTCAAATTGGAAAGGTGATATATTTTGAACAGAGAAAACACATATTGTGTAATGGGGAGTGGGGGAATCATGTTCATGAGCTGTTGCTTCATGGAATGTGAGAAGGCACCATTTTGTATCCTAGGAAATGTGTCAATAAGACACAATTATTGGCTATCTCTTGAAATCTGGGTTGGGATTGGAGTCTATTATCTGTTCTTTTGTCTCTAATGCTTGTGCACTTGGTTATCAGGGAAAACTCAAATCCACTGATTGTTAAACATAAATACATCTTGCTATCCCCAAAATTACCTAACTCTATTGCCTCCAAACTTGTCCCTGCTTCTTTTTCAGCCCAGTGTCCCCATGACTTAAATTCTATTCACGTGACTTCTGGGGAGTTTATGTAAGATGCTCATTGCTACCTCTAAGTGCTCACATAGACAAAGAGGACAGAAGGTTGATAATTGTGGAAATTATTCCTTGGCTTCTCAGTCCAAGGAATAGGCAAAACTGAAAATTTACCTTTCTCTCTCTCTTTCTTTCTTTAATCATAAGTACTTTCCATTCCAGATGTGAGAAAATGTGTCAATTTGGATAAATTCTTATCAGGACTGATATTAAATTAAATTAAATGCTCACCCTCTACATTAGATCAACGCAAAAGGTAGCAGCTAATTTTTGCATGGCGAGGACCATGTTGCATTCTGCCTGCCATGAGAGGTGTTTACCAGAGGAGGCAACTCTACAGCAAGCTTAGCGTGGCTGAAAACACAAGGATTCAAAGAAGTGTAGTGCCAAATTTCCTCCTGGTCTTTTGTGATTCCTTTGCTTCCTCGTAAAAAAGACCTTTATTTTCGTGTCTACTGCAAACTCAGCTGTGAGGCCCTCGGCAGGCAGCAGTGCTAGAAAACCCCAAGGGTGGAAGTCCCGGCTGAGCCCTCAAGGAGATTTTCACAAAATGCAAGTAGCCAGGAAGGCTGCAAAACGCAAGAGAGCAGGAGTTAAGTTGGGAAACAAAGAACATGTTCAAACTCGCCTTGGGCATCTCATTCCAACAAGGTAATCGTTGAAGCTCTTCTCAGTGAGATGTCTGAAATGATCAGAAATTCTAACATTTGCCTCAGTTTGGGAGTGTGAGGCCTTTTCTGCAGCCATCGTGTAAGAATCCATTTGCTGTCAAGGTGGAAATTATGTCAGCAAATGAGTCAGAAGATGTAGCCTAGAATCAGGTGAGCTGTTGAGCTCATTGCAGGCTTTATATCAAGAAGGGCCTCACGGTGTGGACATACCACCACTGTATATTTGTCATTCCCCATCCACCACTTGTTTTACTCCCGTGTATGGACATAAGATTGCATAGGAGGCTTGAAAGTATGGTCCTCTCACTGCAGAAGTTTCAGACCAATCTGAAAACGGCACATATTTGTGTCTACAAGGAAGGCAGGATATTTATTTTATTTATTTAAAGCTTTTTTATACCATCCACTACTGAGTTCTTGGGACAGTTTGACAGTAAAGCAGAATAAAACAAAATAAAACACAGCATCCCAATTAATTTCTAGCAATAAAACCCATATTAAAATGACAATCAAACCTTAAAATATTGGGAAAATAAAAAGGATTTAGCCTGGCGCCAAAAAGAATAAAGTGATGGCACCAAGTGACCTCTCTGGGGATATTTGTGTCTTGCATCACACCACAAGCATCTGCTTTCTATACAGCCTGACATTACTCTGAATAAAGGCTGACAGTTGCAGGCAAAAAGAATGTTATGGTCATCCTGGACTCCCCAATGAATAATCAAAAATAAAAAGATAGAAAAATTCAACACGGCCTCTATACAGAGACCTTTAAAAGCAAAACACTCAGGGCCCTGGGCCTGGATGGATGGGTCTGTCACTTTCAGTTTCTGCTACATTGATTTAAAAAATCAAGTTCTTTCCATCCCAAATATGGAGAAATGTGTGAATGAGTGCATATTTGTATGAAAAACAAACTGAAATGAAGTGAAGAGGAATGTTTGCATTTTTAATTTCCCATCCTCTGTGACGGAAACTCCAAAGGAAGTGATGATTTCAAGTGAAACATGCAAAATGAGGCCACAAATGACAGCTTCTCTTTCAGGGAACTCATTAGCGCAGGAAAATTTCACTAGGATGACCCCAGAAATCATGACAGCACGGCCCGCATGAAACCGCCCCTCCTGTGAAAGTTGGCAATGCTGTGCCTGTCCCTGAGGTCAGGCTGGCTGAACAAAAAATAAGCTATTAATCTGATGCAAAGCAAACAGGAATTGCGTCATTTTTCATCCTGAGGAAGGACTTGCCACTGCAGAGACATTATTAACATATATAGAGTCGCCTTGTTTATGGCCATTATTAAAATGCTAGCTAGACAAATTTTGTCATAAAAAAGCAGCCCCCTTTATCCTTTGTCACCCTTTTTATGGCTTTGCTGCTGAGACACAGAGAGTGCATTTCACAACAAACCGAGATGGTGCTCTGCTGCAGACATGGACTCTTTTCTATGGCAGAGGATATCCACCAGCGTATGCTGGGAGAGGACCCACACTGGCACCCCACTGCATGGGGTAATGGGCCCCTAGTTAGTGCAATGCCTGGGGCCAAGGAGAGGTTTGCTCCCTCCCTGCAGCACCATTGAATGTAGCTGGGCCTGGTTTCCCCTGAAGTCAATGGAAGCCAGGGAGGAGCAAGCCAGAGGGACTCCTCTTGGTCCATCTCAGTTTCTCCCTCCCAGAATTCACACTATGGGCAGTCATTTCACCCCGTAGTCAACAAGCAAAGAGGGAGAGACAGCTGGGCTACTTGTTGACTGGGCTGGGAGGAACTGCCATGGGACTCTTCCATCCAGGATGGACTTCATCAAAGGTGACATTTGAATGTACCTCAACTTCAAATGTGCTCCTTTTCTTTTTCCTTTGACCAGGGTTGTTGTTGTTGTTGTTGTTGTTGTTGTTGTGTGTGTGTGTGTGTGTGTGTGTGTGTGTGTGAGAGAGAGAGAGAGAGAGAGAGAGAGAGAGAGAGAGAGAGAGAGAGAGAGAGAGAGAGAATGAGTTGTATCTGTTAGATTTTAATCAACCAGGAACTCGTCTATGGCTGAGGTGATCCTGAGGAATCCCAGTCCCTTCTGCCTATTGGACCTGTTTCTTGCATTCAACCCTGGATGAGGAATGGCTCACAGAACTCCCCTTGAGCAACCCAGCACTTGTAGCACATGCAAAGTCTACAAAGTCACATGTGGAGAAGAGGGACTGCACTCATGCAGCATTCACAGAGTCTTTTTCTGGCAGACGCCCACATGAATGCTTGGTGCATTCAGCAGCATGTTTGATTTAGGGCTGTGAGGATCCATGCCAGAGACAGGAAGTCTATCCCCCAAGTGGATTCCTTACACATCCCTAAGCTGATCCAGATCACTTTTGGACATGTTCATGCATCAATCTCTTTCTGTGTAGCTGCATTAAAACTTACACACACCTCACTGTATCATGTACTATTTGAAAATATATTTCTGTGAAACAAATCACATATTTCTGAATGCATCTTACAGCATATTTTGAGCCAGGATCTGTGCCAAGACTTTCAGGAAGTGCCAAAGCCAGTGGATAACTATGTTTTGATCTCAGCATTATTCTGGAAAGTGCAGACTGGGATTGCACAAGAATTTAATTCTTCAAAGCATCCTTCTTCGGAAATGTATTCTATTCTTTGCTGAAGTGCCTAAAAGACTTCTAAGATCATTATTATCAGCATCCTCCAAAATCCGTTGCAGGTGCTGTTTCTTCATGTAATCTTTGTGTGAGGGATCATATACATCTTCTATCCCAGTGGTGGCAAACCTATGACACACAAGCCACAGTGGGCACGCAGAGCCCTCTGTGTCAGCATGCAAGCCAAGTCATCCCAGCAGCCAAGCATCAGATAACAACGCACATAGGGGCCATGTGCAGGCTTGGAAAGGAGTAGCGGCGCCAGGCAATGACCTCACGAGCCATGACTCATTAGCCGCAACTCGTCCAAGCTTTTACATGGCCGGTCAGTGCGCTGCCAAGGATATATTTATGTTTGCATCATCAAAAGCTCTGTTATTGTGTTTTTCTTTTAAGACAAAGGATGTTAATGTATGAGTTGTTTTTTCTAAACTAAAACCTCAGTATTCAGGTTTTATTGCAGTGTTGGCACTTTGTGATAAATAAGTGGGCTTTGGGTTGCAGTTTGGGCACTCGGTCTCTAAAAGGTTCACCATCACTGGTCTATCCTATGCCAAGCTATTTTACAGCTTTTAGGCACACCGTACACCATAAAACAGGGATGAGGAACTAGAACCAATCCCAGCCCCTGGGGGTTCCCAATCTGGCACACAAGTTTCTTTGATTGTTATCTCTGATCAGCCAGTGATCAGAGGTACAAGGGTAATTAAAGGCAGTTAAACTTTAAATACACTGCATAGAACTGAGCTGTGAGTTCGTAGGTATGTTGCACTGGGTCTTATTGTGTGTAGGGTAGCTTAGAAATGAGCTGTGTCTTTCATGTTTACAGGAGAGGAGATGTCCAAATGGGTAAAAGTGGCATCTAAGGAATACCTGTTTCCATACATCCCTACCAGACCACTCAGATCATCAAAAGAGGCCCTCCATGAACATCCCGAAATGAGGTGAGGGGGGAATAAGTGAGGAAAAGGGCCTTCTCTGCCATCACACCTCCACCTCACCTTTGAAATTCCCTCCAAAAGAGTGTGACTGGCACCTGCTTTTATTTTGCTTTTTGGTGCCAAGACCTTTTCATTTAGTATTTGTTTTTAGATTATGATTTATTGGTCTTGCTGCTTGTTTATTGTGTTATTGTCTTGATATTTTTATTGTGCTTATCCTCCTGTTGTATTTCACATAACTTTAATGTAAATGCTATGTATTTATATAAATTATGAATTGTATTATGTATTGTGGGTTTAGCTATTATTATTATTATTATCACCTATTTTTATCTGCATCGTTATTATGTCTGTGATGTGAGCCACCCAGAGAGCCTTCAGGCGATGGGGCAGCATACAAATTTAGATTGCAATTGCGATTTATATCCTGCCTTTTTCCTACAAAGGGCTCAAGACAGCTTACATCTCCTCCTCCATCTTATCCCCACAACAACAACCCTGTGAGGTAGGTTGGGCTGAGATTCTGTGACTGGCCCAAAGTCACCCAGTTGGCTCCATGGCTGAGCAGGGACCAGAACCCAGATCGTCTGAGTCCCAGTCCCGTGCTCTTAACCGCTACACCACACTGGCAAATGCAGTAAAGAACCAGGAACCAGGAACCAGCCACTGACCTCACATCATGCCCTTAGTCCCACCCATGCAGCTTCCAAGGGCCCGTCCAACTGGAATCCATACCCCAGGCCAACAAGGTTCACCTGCAGCCACTTCACAACTCTAAGAGCACCTGCAGAGAGGGCTGCCTCTTCAGACATGCACAAAATTTGTTGCACTTTCCACAGCCAGGTGGAGATGCACGTGAAGCTACACTTCCAGCTCACCGGATGGAGAAGCTGCCATTGGTGGGAGCCCTGTGCGTGATTCACATGAATGTCTGTTGGGCTCCTGAGTGGGAACTGAATCTCAATATGCCTTCCAATAAAGGACACACTTGCCTGCTATGTTTGCTCACTCAATTCCACTGAAAAAGGTTACGAGGCTTAATAATGTTGATTGAATGTTGATGTAGTCAAGAAAAGATTCAGTGGGAATTGGATAACACCCTAAAGGTATTAAAACATGTCATACCATTACACAGCAATTACTACAGAGTGCGTATTGCAAACTTAGCCATTGATTTTATGTCCAGTATTCCATACAAATTTGTTAAACAACAGAAGAAACAAAAATCAATTTTTTTGTTTTCTCTTCATCCTTTTCTAATTGAATCAACAACCATTTGGAATTAGAATACCTGCAATATTTCACTCTAAAACTAAGTTCCCTGGAAAGAATTAACAATGGGAAAAGTAGCATCTTAAAATTAATTGTCCCAGTGGTCTTTTGAGGCTAAATATCTGCATGGATGCACATCTGGTCATACTTAGAGTAGACCCACAGAATCAATGGTACAAGTTAGTCATGAATAACTCATTGCTCATTCATTTCAATGAGCCTATTCATTGGGTGAATCATCCTGAATCCAACACCTCTATTGCAGTCTCAAACCACTGTTGCAGTCTTATGTTTTACCTTGCTCATCTGTCATTATCCATCTTCAAACTAGGGATGCTAGCCCACCCACACTTCACTGATGTCCTTTTAGTCAAACTTCTCGGCTCCACCCAAAGTCGGTTCACACAAAGCCAACGTGCATAAGTTAACCACATGGCCTTGGTGTCACATTCTTCAGGTGTAAGCTGGAATCATCCTGGAGCTTGTCCACCTTCATGACTATGTCATTAAGCCCCGGTGAAAGGATATGGACATTCATAAAAATCAGGCCCATTGATGCTCCATGAGGTCCACCTCCAAGCACAGTCTGATTAACGTCAATCAAAGTGTGAGCTTTTCCATTTCTTTTTTAGGTGAAAACCAGATTCTTCGGTACATACTTGGGAATACATTCAAAAGTATGTGAGCTCTCATCAATTAAAATTTCTGCAATGCCTTAAAACTTATGCATTTTCCCAAGTGTGCTTTTCTATTACTGTCAGGAATAGATTCACAAATTCCAAAATGCATGAAGTTTGGCACAGATTATGCTGATATTCCTGATCACAAATAAATTCAGGCTTCTCTGCATGGTGGAATTAACCACTGCTTTTCTGAAGTTTCTTCTTTTCATTGTCTTTTAAACCAGATCACCACCCCCATCGAATTTTGTTTTGTTTATCTATTTATCTATCTATTTAAAGCTTCTCTATACCATCCCACTGCAGACGTCTCTGGACGGTTTACAACATCAATATAGTCTGTTAATTGCCCAGCAGATGGCACGGTGGTTTAGCTATAGTACAGCGGACTTGAAAGTCCTCACAAGGCTTTTTATCTGGTTTGTTCCAGACTGAAATTTAATACCGGACTTTCCTCACTCTGCAAAAATGGCCCCTGCATCTCGAACCTTGTCGAAAGCACAAGGATTCTCACCTAGGTTTTTAAAAACAAAGCCTTCAAACTCCTGGGTGGATCATTCTATCTCCAACCAAAACTGCTTCCACAGGCATTCAGCTGGACAACTGTTCTGTCCCATAACCTCTGTTCATTAAGTATATATTACAATCTGTATTTCAATTTGCTCTTAAATAAATATATTCTCCCAGAATACAATTAATCTCAGAATATAATTTTCTCTCAAAACACACTTTAATAAATTATCTTTTAAAGCTTCAGCTGGATCTGAATTAGGGATGTAAATATTGTATTATTTATTTTGGTGCCAGGCCAAGACCTTTTTTCTCTACCCAGTATATTAATGGTTAATGGTTAGAATGTGTTGTATTGTATACTTTTATATATTTTGCAAACTATGCTTTATTCCAGTGCTGCTGTGGATTGTGCTTTTTTATTTCTTGTAAGTGGCCTAGAGGTCCTGATTGGATACAAGATGGAGTATAAATGTTTTGAATAAATAAATATTACATCTGTTCCATCTGTATTTTGTGGATTGTCAAGTCCCTTCCATTCTGTCATTTGTTTACTGCCAAAATTGGATTCTTTTTTTCCAGTTAATAAAGCTTGTATTCATTGGTAATTTTGAGAATTTGCACTTGAGAAAAATTCCCCCAATGCCTATTTTCACACTTTAGCCTATTGGGGAATGCACATTTCCTTTTTTAAAAAATCATGTGCTTATTTAATTAGATTAGTGTAAAATTCAGGAAATATTTAATAACTAATTATCAAATATTTGAGTTGGAAAATATCCATTTTGCATTTCAAACCAATATGTGAACTGTAATTATCCTTTGAAATCTTCATGTCTTTGAATTTTACAAGTTTTCCAATAAAAAAGCATAAAAATGTGTATATGAGAGAAAACACACACACAAAGGCCTATATTACTGAAAATGGCATTAAAATGCATGACTAGGAAAACCGGTTGCAAAACACGTTTATATTAGATAAAATGTACATAACATGTACAGACATCCATGAAAACTATTTTTATAAAAAACTGAAAGTTCAGCAAGAATCAAATATAAGACTGAAGAAAGGAGAAACCAGGAGAAACCTAGGAAGGAGATACAATAGGGAGCGAAAAGGTACCAGGTGAGGAAGAGGCTCTTTACATCTCCACCCTCTGCTTCTCCTCTGCAGCTCATGCCCAGTAGCTATTTGTAACCCAGCCAGGGCTCCCAAGAAAACATTTGCCATATTACAGGTAAAAGAACCTGTGTATGAAGGTAAAAATATGAGGTTTGGCATGCATTCCTCTACCTATCCCACAATACTTCTCCACAATCTTGCAATTTCTCAGACTACAGGCTCCTACAAACTTCATTGGAGCTTGATTACCTAGCAATTAGCAGCTGAATGTCTGAATGTCAGCTGAATGTCTGAAGTGAGCATTGACCCCACTGAAAATTATTGTGCTGGGTTGTTCTCTGTGTGGTAGCAAAACCTATGGTGGCTCAGTCACACCTTCAAGGCATCACTTTGTCACAGCCATTAAGCAGTGAGTGTGCGTGCGCAAAATCCTTCAAGACTCCATGGTGGTGAAGTTCCGCACCAGAGATAACTCTCATAAAACTCAGAAGACAAGCTACGATGGATGAGAAGCATTCCTCAGAGACGAGCCCCCCATTTCCCTTGCAGGAATGAAAGACCGAGAATTTGCTGACATCGTTGAAAATACATTGGATTCTTTATCCATCAACCTGGGAACTGATCTACATTCTGTGGATAAACATGGAGAACAACCTGGTCAATTTCAGAGAGCAGTGGATTAGGTTCATTATGCTCAGATTGGCATGAATCAAGTCCCCTGCCTCATTGAGGTCAAAATTGCCTCCAGTTTCAGTGACCACAGAATGTGCTCCTCAATGCAACTAAATTCATTCTATCATGTGCATAAAAATTACAGTCGCTCTAAATGCTAAGTGAAGAGGAGCTCATCTTCATTTGTCATGCTCTGCCTTTCATCCCATTTTGTGGTACTGTATTAAGAAGTATTTATGGTGGCACCATAGATCATTCACGAGCTTAAGGTGTGCGCAGAGCACTGTAAGCGAAGTGCCGGTCAATGTCATTTGTTAATGGCAGCATTTAACCTACACTTAACATTGCTGCGCCACACCAAGACGAGGGACAAGGATTAGCCAGGTCCTTTGATAAGAATACTGTTGCTGTGTGTCAGTGTGTGACCTGAATTCATGATATCATTTCATGAGTAAATGTACATTTTTTCTTGGCGTTCTTAATGTTGGAAAGGCAAGTAACGTACACACTGCATTTTCATCTCTCTAGGGGCATGAGTCTTTTTTTTTAAAGTAGGTTACTCTGGGGGTATTGACTGTGCACCCTAAAGCAAGGTCCCAGAATGTGAGCAGCATACAAAACTTAAATTTTGTTTTTCTGTAAATGCACAGGATGAGGCAGAGATGGAAGCAATGGCATGTGATCCCGCAAGAGACACGTCTACTTGCTAATGGCTCCCAATCACTCTGCTTTGGGGCAAGGGACTGAGCCCAATAAACGCATTCTCCATTGCTTTCTTTTCTTGATTAAGTTGCTCTTTGGTGAGCAAACAGGAAGAATGTCTGATGATCTCGGTTAGCTTGAACAGTGGGATGGCTTTCAGTTCTATTTACTCATGATTTCAAAATTTCTTGCTTTCATTTGTTAATTATGGAATCAATCCTTCTCGCAGGCATTTTCTGAAATGGAAAATATTTGTCACCCTTCTCTTCCCTTCCCTTCCCTAATCAGTGCTATTGCTCTTTGAGCTTCTTTGTACAGAATTTAGGCAATAAATCCGTCTGCCAGATTACATTACTTTTTTGGAGCCTGAAATGGGTTTTCAGTCATTATAATTCCCTAGCTCCTGTCCATATGCACCTGGACCCCAGCAGTTACTTAAGGTCACCTCTGTATTGCCTCCCATATTGGGAACAACAGTCAACAAAAGGGTATACGTGTGTCCTGTTCGAGATACCCTCCAAAAGGGAAAGGTGCTCTTGTACAAAAATCTCTCCGCTTATTGTTCTGAAAGTTGGCAGCCTTGATTCCCTCCAAAGCTCCTGCCAATTCCTTCTAATTCTACTAAATTTGTATTTTAGAAAACCCATAAAGGCATGTAGCATGAAAAGCTTTGCATCTATTTTCCAAAAGTTGGCCATTATGATCTCATACTATGCCTGCAACTTTTGTTCAATTCTAAAAATGGAGAAAGGGTTCTTTGAGTTCCAAGGATATTCAGTGCAAAGCATAACCCTCCCCATTTGCAAGTCTCACCTGGACCTCAGTAGCACCCATGTCAAAATGGGAAGTTTCAGGGCAAGCTCATCAGGTGCCTTTTGGAAGAATGGAATCATGATCCAAGCTGAATTATTATTATTTATTCAACTTATACTCTGCAGTAAACTAGTCCAAGGACTATCTAAGTGGGCTTTCTGAATCTTGTGGTTGTGACATACTTCTGGTCATGACAGATCTGTCCATGGAGTCACCTGTGTGTGTGTGTGTGCGTGTGTGTGTGTACCCCGCACACACAAGCATCTGAGATACCCTTGTTTTTCCAAAACACCAGGCTGAACTATCCCACAGCTACCTGTGGGGGAAGCACATTGTCAGTAGCTCCCATTTGATGTGGGAAGTTTTCCATTCTGACCTAGCCGCTGCCACATGTTCAGCTGCTGAGCTGAACCTTTCTTTTCTGCTGCCTGCATCCACAGAGTCTTTAGGTACACGTTCATGTTCAATTGCAAGAGAGATGTTACTGATTGCATTTTAATTTTCATGAAATGTTCATAAGACTTTACAAGATGTGTCCAGAATATAATAAGAATGAAGATCCTATGCTCAAGAAGGGCTCTGTGAAGGGAGAAGCTGGCCAAGGTCACTTAGAGTGGGGTACCATGCATACAAGGTATGTTCAGAGAGAAATGAGAATAGTATTTTTTAAATTATTTTATTGATTTTTTTACAATTGAACATTGTCTCCTTCAAAGTATGCACCTTGTGAGTGTACACAACATTTGCAGCAATCTTTCCATTCTTCATAGCATCCCTGGAAGTCTTCAAGTGGGATGGCGTTCAGAGCCTGCATAGTGAGTCTTTGGATATTGCGCACACTACCAAAATGGTGTCCTTTCAAACCATTCTTCATCTTTGGGAGTTTGAAAACTTTGCAAGGAGCCAGGTCAGGGCTGTAGGGTGGATGGGGAAGCACCATGATGTGTTTTCCAGCCAAAAACTTTCTGACAGCCAAAGCACTGTGACTCGGTACATTGTCATGATGAAGGATCAAGTTGAGCCAATCTCAGGACGCACACGAAAAACTCTGTCTCAAGCGACCAAGAACTTCCAGGTAAAATCTTTGATTCGTGGTTTGACCAGTAGGTACAAATAGCTTATGGACAATTCCATGCGAATTTTTAAAAAATGATCATTGACTTGACTTTGATTTGCTCATTGGAGCTTTCTTGGGGTGAGGTGACAAGGGTGCATGTCATTCTGAACTTTGTTTCTTCATCTCGGGATCATATTCAAACACCCAGGATTCATCCCCCAAGTTCACTCAACTCAAAAAATCAGGCTCTCTTTCCAAATGGGCCAACAGGTCTTGGCAAAAGAGTTGATGGTGTTCCTTCTAATCAGGTGACAAGTTCTTTGAAACAAGTTTTGCATACACTTTTCTCATGTTCAAATCCTGAGTCAAAATTTCATGAACCGTTGACTTGGTAATTCCTGTTTCCTCTGCAACCATTCTAATAGTGAGCCATCGATCATGGCTGAGAACAGACCTCACTGTTCCTTTTTTGACAAAGAGGGGCATCCTGATCGTTGTCCATCTTCAACACCTTCTCGTAGTTCCTTGAAGGCCTTGTGCTCTGTGCCATCGGTGCACTCGTGCAGATGATAGCGCAGCTTCTCCATAAGCTCTCCTCACCATTTCCAAAGCTTCTGAAGCACTTCTACCCAATTTCACACAATAAATTACCATGTACCACTGTTCCAGATTTGCTTTCATTTTTCTTAATACAAGGCACTTGAACAAGATGTCACAAAAAAGAATGTCTCAACCCTGACAGGGCTAGAAATCAACCTATCAGTGTTCTGACGTACACCTGGTACCCCACCCCAAGTGACCTTGGCCAACTTCTCCCTTTACAGTGCAAGAACTTCATTCTCATTATATTCTGGACACACCTCATATTCTCATGTCACGGGGTTCAGAATTTCAGTCTAAAGTGCTTAATTCAGATCTGGATTTTGGGCTAAAAAGTTCAGTTTTTAAAACTCAGCAAATAAAACGTTTATTTGAGAAATCCTGTGCACCTGAACTCTGGTCTGGACACAAGCTTTAAAACTTTTAATAGATTTTTGTGCCTCCATCATTCCAGAAATTATATTATAGCCATAGGCCAAGCAACATTTAAAAATGCATTTTCCTCACATTCTAGTTCAGTTTTCTGAAGCAGGAGTGATGCATCTGCCAGGAAGTAAATTTTTTTTCAGTAAGTGCCGGGGTATTATTTTGCTAGATGGCAAGGAAAGCCATTAAACACTTGCTAGAAAGGAACACCTTAAGCATTTTCTTAATGTGGTCCTGGCATAATGATATTACCATAAGCATGTCATCAAAAATTTTCATGAATACATTAAAATAAAAGTGGTTATTTACAAGGGCATTTTATGAGCACATTCCCTTATCTATAACAACAATATTTACAGTAAATGCTTTCTACAGATGCTGTCTGCATTTTTGCAGATAATAAACTAATCAGGGAGATTTAGCTAAACTTATAAATGTTGTTTCTTGGTGAAGCAACTAAGTCAGCTTAAAAGCATTGATAATTATATCATGGGACAAAAATATTGAACTAGATTTTCTAAGCCCTACTTTTTCAGGGAGTTTAGAATCCCAGTTATAAGTCACTGGAAGAAAATATGATGGTATTATTAATAAAAATGGCACAGCGAAAATCTGTACCCTGTATTGATTGCTGCTGAAATACAACAGTGCTTCTCATTCACCTTTTAAGAACAAGTCTCTTTGTGTCACTGAAGGTTAGTGTCTTTTCTATCTAGCTGAGCAATTGGTTACAAAATGAACCTATCTATTCTCGCATAGCTTATGCAGACATGCATCACAATAATTATTTGAGTTTTGAAACATCCACACTAACAAAATGTCTGCCTTTGTTAATATTATGAATCTTTATCAACTGAAAACAATATCCCAGTTCATCTTCTTTATCTTAAAATACCTTTTTGGGCAAGATTTCAATAGTCAATTTTGTTTCAATGTGATGTGTTAGTTTTATCTGTACCCAACCACCAAGCTTTGCCTGTCTTTGGACAGACACAACATGTAATCAGCTGCTGAGCAATCCAGGATAAGACGAAACTGTTGCTTGTACCAAGTCTTCTGTTCCTGGAAAAGACATGTGGGGGAAATAGGTATCGGCTACCTTTGGGGATACCAGTCATGAAAGTAACTAAAAATAATGTTTTGTCTGAGTAAATATATATACAGTCCTATAACTTACAATTTCTTTTCTATCCAGTGCAGATTGCCAATTACAGGCATATAAATGCACACCTATATACACCAACCAATCAGGCAAATTACAAATGTCATGGATGGTTGCAGGTGCTACTGCTGCAGTTCCAGGTCTATGTTTCTCCAATAAACTGTCCTTGTGCATAAGCTTCAGGAATAAGGAATTTTACTGAAGGCTGCCGACCATACCAGCAATAGCTTAAGATGTTCTATTTTTGCTGCAGGCCCAAGGGCAGCCGCTGACCTCAGCCACCAAGCAAGGACATAAATGGCCTTTCACCTGCCTTCTCAAAAAAAAGTTGATTATTTCTCACTGAAACAAAATGTAGCAGTTTCACAGAAATTTAACAAGTATCGTGACATGAGCTACTCATCCTTATATGCCCAGCCGCCCCCTGAGATCGGCGGGAGAGGCCCT
>NW_025336374.1:2794047-2901596 GCF_004798865.1 Varanus komodoensis | reverse complement strand
TATTTAAGCAGTATTTTAAATGTTAATATTATTGAATTTTATTTGGCCAGGGCGGCTTGTTTTATAGTGTATATTTGTATTTTATTGTATATATTTTAAAATGTTATTTTAAATTTTTTGTTGTAAGCCGCCCCGAGGCTTCGGCGAATGGGGCGGCATAAAAATGTTTTAATAAATAAAATAAAATAAATACTCCAGCTGGCTTTGCCTTAAGAGGGCAATCCCTTGTCCATTCAACAGCTTCTGGTGGGACACAGCTTGCCCTTCTGAGACCATAGACAGAACAATGAATTTGGAGGGGTAAATTTGCCAGTGGATTTCCTCCACTCATACCCACTACTCCCTGCAGTGGCATCCTATCCTGAAGTCAATATTGCCGAAATCTTGTCCTTGCCATGTTTGCCATTCTACTCCCAGGACAGCAATTTCCAGGAGGGATAAATCATTGAAGCTGGTTGCAATGCTTGGAGAAATCCCAACCCAGGATTAAACATTCCTTTCTTTTTCTTTCACAGAAGCTGGACTTTGGACATTTTGACTTCTGCATTCACTGGCCGTTGGAACGTTAGTGAATATTCTTCACCATAATGGTCCACTCAAGCAGGCAGCTTTGGTTGTGGGGCTGTGTAGAAATAAATAAATAAATGCTGGCATTCCACTGTCCCATGCATAGTCGATGGAGATGGATGGATAGATGTGTGTTGAAATACACCCACATACTGGAAGAAGTTATGTATCAGGTTATTTGTTTAGAGTACAGTGTATGAAATATGAAATGCTATATATGATGTCAGGTCATTTACCACTTGCTACTTGGCTCTGTTCAGACCTTAAATTGAATTAAACACTCTAGATATTTTAAAGGCTAGAATAAAGGAAGATAGAAAGTCAAAAACAGAAATCAATTTTTGTGAGGTGAGCGGGGGGGGGGGGGGGAGAAAAGTTTTTAAAAATGGAACATAGCCTAGAGGGCGTATAAGTTGAGAATGCATTTTTCACTTGTTTGTTTAATGATATTTGATAAGAATATGGTCTGTGTTCCAAAATGTGTAACCAGCTATGGATTTTGACACTGATTAAAATCCACACAACACACACCCCTCAAGCAAGCCTATTTGCAGAAAAAGGGAGGTCTGTGATTTTGTCGCATGAAATTTTTGGGTAAACTTAACATCCAAAAGATAGGAGCAGAACACACCTCTTTGATGAAACGACATGGAAGCTTGTTTTTAAAATCCTTCAATCCCCCATACCATCCCTTGATAAAATTGCAAATGCAAAACAAGAAACAAGGTTTCTTGTTGTCTAATACTTGAGATTTAGGTGCATAGAAGCGCGTAGGAACAAAATGGAGGAAGGAATAAATCACGGTGATGGTGATGCTGATGCTGATGCTGATGCTAACCATAGCGATAACAATAGTAATATATTTGTATAGTGCTTTCAGGGAAGAATGATGAGCTCCAACAGAGGGCAACTATGGGGCCAAAAGATGCCATGGGCATCCTACTCCACAACCAGGAAGGGAGATCCATGAATGGAGACCTTCTGAGTATTGTGGCAGAAAGCATGGCTGAGGGCGACATGGCACTAGCATTCTGCAAGTGGTGGGAACCAAAATGGAGCATTTCAAGGGCTGGTCAAGTAGACCCTGCTCATTCCTCTGAGATACCACTGCCCAAGCTGTCATCTCAAATGTAGGAGCCCTGAAACGGTCAGAGTTAAATCTATTCCACTGATAGTAATGGGAATAGTAGCAGGGGGAATGCCAACTCAGACCTGGGCAAAATATTACCTTCCCACCTCCCGCCCTAGTCACAATAATTTTACCAGTGCTTTGGAGGCACCGGGGCCTCTATGCACACACACACGACACATAGCAGAATTTCTCTGTTAAGTGATCCAAGAGTTGCGTGTGCATCATCTAGTTCTAATCCTGGCAGCACAGGTGCATTGGCTGCCTGTGTGGTTCTGAGCCTCCTTCGAGATGCTGGCCTGAACCTGTAAGGCCTTATGTGGCCCAGAAGCACAGTGCAACCCAAGGGCCTCTCCCAGCCTGAACCTACCCGGGCACTGTGGTTGATACCTGAGCCTCTCCTCTACATGCCTCCCCTGACAGAGACTTGGAGGGCGGTAACAAGGACAGAGCCTTCTCAGTGGTGACTCCCCAATTGTACAAAGTCCCCCCCACTGAGCTCTGCCTGTCACCAAGTATGACCATCTGCTACCCCCAAGTATTTGATGGCACATGATGGGGCATTTATCTCTGCTGCTCTGGCAAGCCCAATAACTTAATGGTTTTTCCTATTTACATTGTTTCACAGTTTGCAGGTTAGAGATTTTGTATTATTCTTTTGTTACCTTGCGTGGAGTTGTGCAGCTTTTTGTGAACTTTGGCGATGAGGCAATGATGAAATATTCATCATCTTGGAAGCTTAGTTAATATTTATTTGTTTATTTAAAACTTTTATACCCCGTCCTACACATAAAAGTCTCAACATGGACCAACAACAGGGGTGCATCATGTTCTTATGCCACCCTCGCCCCTGCACCCCATATTGCGCATCAGGAGATTGGGATTGAGGGCGGCTTTGCCTAAGGCCAAGGTTGGCATCAGGGTTATGCCCCAGGGGAGCAAGTCCCAAAGTCTGGGTACCCCTGCAGAGAATGCCCCCCTCCTAGCCTTCCCACCCCTAATCTCATTGGGGGGGGGTCTTCAGAGGAGGACTTCAGAAGGTGATCTAACTGGGCAGGTAGACCTGTATGGAGAGAGACACTCCCTCAGCTTCCCTGGTCCCAAGCTGTTTAGGGATTTATATGTCAACAACACCACCATTTTGAATGGGATCCAGACAGGAATAGGGAGCCAATGCAGGTGATGGGGGACTGGTGGAAGGCATTCTTAGCAGCAAATATATTGACCCTCGTTGGATGTCTATTCATGCAGCATGAACAGGAATGAGGAGGAAGTGGCGTTGTGGAAGAAGCGTCTCTCCCCATTCTGTGTGTGCTCAGCATAACATGCATAGGCATCTGAGACAAAGTCTAGCTCTGATCAGACCCTGTTTCCCGTTCGCATCCATCATATGCAGTTGACCATCCCAAAAGAGCTACTGAGTCTATCCAGACCAGTGCTAGGTTCTGACTAGCATTGGTGCACCAAGGCTTCGAAGGGTTTAATTGTGTGTGTGTGTTTCCTTGCGTATTTCCCAGATTAAAGACTTTGCTCCCACTGGAGTGTCTGTCCACACTGGGCTCACCATGTCTCTTTGCCTCAGAAGGAAAACTCCCATTCATAGCAAGCAAAATCTTCATCCAATGCAAGTATGATAGGGTGTACTCGATCCAGAGCAGAAGTACAACAGGCTGAAAAGGTTAATCTACATCCCCACTTCAAGTACAATGCGGGCCTCATGCCTCCTGTTTATGTGAAGGAGGAAGAGGAGGCGATGAAGCATTTTCCAATGGCTATTTTCATGAATGGTGCCACATCTAACTCAGCCTCATGGGTCTTCTGAAGTAGTTTTTGGGACTCTCAGGTGTCCAAGAAACCTTCACAGCCAAGTTTAAGCTAATTATAAAATGAACAGCTTTGAGAAAGAGGATGGAACATTTTGCGGTACAATCCTATGTATGTTTAGGCAGAAATGAGTCCTCCAATTCCCAGCTTCCCCCAGCAAGCCTGACTGGGGATTGCTGTCTAAACATGCATAAGCTTTTGCCCTTAGGGATGCAGAAGTACAGATAATTCACTGGGTTTGGGTTTTTGCTTTGTTTTGCTTTGTTTTGGAGCTGATGTTTCATAATGGCTTCCCTCTGATTTTTTTCTTCTGGGGGTGCAGCATGATACGGGGCTACTTTGTTTTTCCCAACTGAAACAAAATGCAGATTCAGAATGTGTGAATCAAATTAAGGGATGTTCTTCAAGGAGCCGCTTATCAAATCTGAATCCCCAGCACCACCTGAAGTTTGGGAGTTTTGCTTCCATCAGCTCCTCTGGCAAATCCGGCTTCCTGAGCCAGCAGGCTGTCACATGATCTAAGCCAACCCAGGGAAAATATAGCACATCAAAAGCCCCCTAGTATATTCTTTGCTGAAACTTTGCAAAACAAATGAATATTCTTTCTCTCTGTCATATTTTTGGTGTGAATGGGTGCCTGCTGTTTTGTAGAGGTTATTTGCATATTTTACATTTGACTTCATCACATCTCTCTCCCCGAGGTGTGCTTCTTCTTTTTCTTCTTTTTTTTAGTGTGTTTAATCTTTCTGAGAATTTTTTTTGCATTATTAACTTTTCCCACTAATTGGTCTCTGAGTACTTTCTTTCATTTCCAGAAGAACACTATCTTTCCAGAGCACCCACAGGTCTGCCCATCTTGGGATTCTGCCTTCACCTGATCTTTGAACATGTCATCCAAGCATCTGGTATTCAGCAACTGCATAAATCTTTGTAGCCAGTGAAGACTCGCTTGAGAATCTTCCCACAGTCGAGAGCTGGCAAGCTGTGTTGTCTTTATAGGGTATGAACTCATTCTGGAATTAAAGAAAGAGCCATGGAATCATGAGGTTCGTTAGCAAGCAACAATATTTCAGATGACACTGGGAACACTCTGCAGAAGTATCTTTATTCAGGCCCCATCAACAGCCAGATGGGCTTTGGTAGGCCACCAAAGAGGATGCTTATTTGCATACATCAATTTAGATGAAGATGATGGCAATGATGAAGAATTTAATTCTTTACCACCCAAGAGCCAAAGCTGCCTGGGCAGTTCATGATTTCCCAAAAATGCAAAAAGTGGATAATAAAAATATAGATACAAACACTATAAATATACAGTACAGAATTGTATTACACACCTTTAAAAACAGGTTTAAAATTCCAATATGCAAACATGTTAAACAATGTAGAAATCAAAAATGATTTCAATAAACTCAACTTCATTAAAATGGCTGACATAACCCATCAAATGCCATTACATGATGACTTGCTAGCTTAGAAATAGAAATTATATAGGATATAATATAGGGGAATAAAGACTCACCACTAAGAAATAAGCTTTAGGATTTCTGTTTGTCCCTTCCCAGATGCCCAACTAGCTCAACCCTGATGGGCATGCAGCTGCTGTGGGTGGACCTCAGGTGACCTCTTAAGCATCCACAAAGAGGAGAAAACAGGATACATATTTAGAAACATCAGGCAGAATTGTGATTTTTAAAAAGTCGCCATAGGAAAAAGACAGACTAGCTGACCTAGGTATCTGCTCACCCTGCTGCCCTGGTGGCCATTTGATGGGCAACTTCTAGCCCCCTGCTGCTTTCTGTCCTTGAGGTTCTTTGACTTTAGACCAGACTTTGGAAAACTCTGTGGGTAGAGGACATTTTCATGTAGAGGACTGTCCTCGGTTAGCTCCCCAAAACTGAAGGTTGTTTCCTGTAAATAGGTCACCTGACTACCCTTGGTGGACACCAGCTAACAGGGAATCTTAATAGTTCCACTACTACACGGCAAACCTCCAGCATATCTTCTTTCCTCTTTTGGATCTTTTATATTGCATATTTGACATGAAAGCACCCTATACAATCTTCGATCTACCATTCCAAAATACTTCTGTCCATCCATCACCAGAAAGGGAAGTTTGGGCAAGACATACAACCCAATTGCAGTGGTAAAACTTAACTTCTTCACATCTTCTGGAGGCAAGATGAGCTCTCCGCCCATTTGGCCCTTTACCAATTAAAAATGCTCTCACCAATTAAAACTAGTTTAATTTGCTAAAATTTTAGTTGATTAACTTAGCAATTAAAATTTAGAGCTGTACTTTCAAGAAATAACCATTTGAGCAAAAGTAGAAGGTTACTAGCCTATTAAGTTAATTTCAAGTTAACAGTCTTGGATTGTGGTCAACATGTTTAACATTCTGTATTTTGGCAAATATTTCCCAATATAACTATTCCTGTGATTTAAATTCCATTACTGTTCCTTTCTCTAGGAAGGGAAAATAAACAATTTATTATTTACTGCATGCATGATTTGGACTGGGAAATGGGATGGAGACAATAATGTCTTATTCCAGTAAGAGTAGCCAATAATTAATGTATTGGTTAAATATCAAATCATGCCAGAAAACATACTAGAGTGCTACAAATCTGTTTCTATGAGCTTGTTTGGATTTCCCCAAAGTGACAAAACAATCATATAGAAATATCTGAGCATATATTCCCTTCCATGTGAAGAATGTCATTCCCTTGCCCAACATATTAATGTCAGTTTTGGTATGGCTAGAGAGATTTGTTTCTCTCTTTGCATATAATGTGATGCGTGATTTCCTTAGATTGCTAAGACATCAAGCAAGCAGCTCTAAGCAAACTCTTCATGCTCGGCAGAGAGATCCATCTTCATTTGACAGTTTGCGTATTTATGTGTGCAAAGTACAAATGTTGCATTGGAATGTAATGCGAGCAAAGGGCATTTTGGGGGAAGATGTCAAATTTCAACAAGAGTCAAGGGCTTCTATTTGAAGCAATTGACTCCTGTTAAAGTCTTATACATGACAAAGGAAATTGCTCACCAGCTTGGCAACAGCCATTCTCAAATTACAGCTTGTGAGCTCCATTCAGGTGGCCCAGGTGTGAGGTCGCTTATACCTGGGATCTCTACCTGGTCTTCCTGGGGTCACAATCCAACCCTCTTGGGGTCCATGAATGACTGCTCTCTTTCTTCCAATCACAGATTGTTGATGGTTTCCTGGCTTTTGAATTCCTTTTCTCCTTTCTAAAAGGTTTAAATGCTTACTTAAAGTTTTAACTTATGATACTGCATAAGTTGTGTGTGTGTGTGGGGGGGGGTATGATGCTTAAGGCTTACTTAATGAGAGACAAAGTTTTAATTTATGATACTGCATACACACACACATACACACACACACATGGGTATTTATGATGCTATATATCATATAGCCACATTTATTTGGCTTCACTGGCACTTGAGAATTTTAAGATGGCAAACAAGAATGGACATTCGCACAGTCTAAAGAATTGCATGAAATTAATAAAATTTTCAGGGTAACCCTCCAGCCTCGCAGTGTTTCCACAGTTTTAACCCAAATGTATTTGACAAACAGTAAAGTTGTTTCTCTAAATGTTAAAAAAAAAAAAAAACTTATACAATACTGCCATGTGTAGGTGTTCATTTTGCCCCACTCCTTCTAGCTTTGGTCTCGCTTGTCATTTCTACATGAGTTCCCAGAGTTTACCCAAAAGGAGTGGTGGAAACATGATGCAGAAGCTGAAAAACCATGGCATGGCCAGCAGTCATGGGAAAGGGGTGTGTTTCTCTGGGAAAACCCCAGAAGTCCAGACTGGTTAGCAAAAGATTCTTGCAGTGGTTTCACAACTCTTCCTTGGGAACCACTTAGGGGGAGTGAGCTGGTTATAAGGGAAGGAAGGAAGGAAGGAAGGAAGGAAGGAAGGAAGGAAGGAAGGAAGGATCCCTGAGATCATTCTCTGGAATAATTATCAAGTGTCAGAACTGGACTCACCCAGACCTGAACTCAAGAAAGACTATGCCGAGTTATTTTGGAACATAACCGGCGCATCGCTCAAGATGTGCCGCTTCACTAAAAGGCAATATGTTGGGTGCCACTGCACCAGCAAGGGAAATATCGAAAAAAGTAAGCCTCTGGTGCTCCATCTGCCCAAGTGCTTTTGCCAGTTTGCCTTCCATATGACTGGATGATGTGGCATGCCAGCAAAAATGATCCCCCCATTAACCTCCTGCTGCCACTTATCAGGTATTGGCACACGGGGCTTAACCAGGATAGAAATTAGATCTGACGGGGTAAACAAAAAGCGAGGCATCTCTCCAAAGTCCTTGCCTTAACCACTCCTCAGATCCATAGCAACCAGACAAAGGCTTTACTGAGGATAATGGCATGGGAGCATCACTCATTCCAAGCCCCAGGGTCTGCACACCAGCCTATACACATACAAGCATCCAGATGGGCTCAAAATCAGCCCGGAGGCTATATTGCCTTGGCATGTGAGTGCTGCATGCGCATGAGTTAAGCACCTTTTAAACTGGGCAAGTATGCGGCTTGCAACTTGCCAAACCCCTGGCCCCAGCCGGCAGCCCAACAAAGCTCCTAGTTTTGCTGCCTGCCTAGAATGTCCAAAACTGGATGAGGTTGCCAAGCCCACAGAAGGCCATAATTCATAGCCTGTGGGCATCATTCCCTTTGTGAATCACAATGTTTGTACAGTTACCATTCAGCAGGAGACTCAAGCAGGGGAAAGAGCTCTTTAATTCCAGAAACCTGGAGTTTTATCTCTCAAAAAGAGAAACTAATTCCCTCTTTGCTAAAACAACTTCTTTGTATTTCTCTTATCCTTACAGGAGATCCTGTCCCTGCACAAAAAACACAATAAAGCACATATTGTGCAAGTCAAGGGTCCCAGATTCAGCTGCTGCATGTCCACTGATGCAGCCTCAGTAGAATTGGGTTTCATCCAAAGAACGCTGCAGTCCTAGCTGAAATGGGACACTCAGAAAGTTGGGTAGCATAGGAAGGCGCAGGGCATAAATTTAGTTACCTTGCATTTTCTTGGAGAATTACCTAATCAGCACTTCATGAACCAGTGCATGGGCCAAAACACAGAGATACCTTGACTTTCACACTTTGCAGATATTTATGATGGAGTTCTCCAACTGAAAAAGTGTGCACATGAAACTATGCAAAACTTTTGAAAATATAATGCAAAATCCATTCTATTAGGGATACTGATTGCAAACATGCATAGTTCTGGGCAGAACTGGGGACAAAAATGTGCACATTAGGAAACCGGTGCCTCTGAAATGTTTGAATGTTCATGTGTACTTTTACTTTTTTAAAAAATGGAACAGAACAACTTAGGGTCGAAAAAAATGAAAGACTGAAATTGGCATCATCCACCCCTGGCACTGAGCACCAATACAACATGAAGGGAATCCTTTCACCCCTCAAGGCGGCCCCGTCAACGAGATGCAAAGGAAGAATTAGAGGAGAGAATCTAATGATTACTGCTACAAGCCTAAATTGATAGTTCAATCAATTCTACTGAGGGCAAATTTTAATCAGCTGCCAGTTAAAGACACTCATTTATTTTATGAGACTGTTTCAGTTCAGATGTGCTGCTGTAATGAGGAATGAAAGGGAACAGTATGACAAAAGACAAATTCCCTTCTCAAAACAAAGGGCAGCTTTCTGCTATCTCATTATAAAGATGAGGCTGATCCTGCAGCTGTCTTGGTCTCTTGGTCTCCGTTCATTGCTACAATATCACCATCTGCAACGGGGCTGCTGCAAGAATGAGCAACTGGTGGCCCTTCAGATGTTTTGGCCTACAGCTCCCATCAGCCCTGAAGAACATCACCGATGGTGAGAGATTGGGAAGATGTAGGCCAAAACATCTGGAGGACCACCAATTGCCTAGTTCTATGCTAAAGTTAAGCAGTGGTCTAGGGACTGGCTCTATCTTAGACCAAACTACCACAAAGATGCAGAGAGTAAGATATTGGTTCATCTAAATCAATATCACATTCATTTTCAGGGTTATTCTTCACAGCATGTTTTCATTTGCTTTCATATTTTTTTTACTTTTTTGATCAGGTTCTATGGCATTTTTATTATATTTCATTGATTTGTATATATTGGTGTAAACTGCCCAGAAATCTTCAAGTATGAAGTGTACAGAAATAAAATGAATAAAAGATAAATAATAATCTTGTCTATGGTGAGTGACTGTTGCTCTCCGGGAGTTCCAGCTGGAGTCTTCCCCAGCCCCAGCTGCAAGGAGGTGGGTCCCCTGAGCTACCACCCTTCACAGACCCTTCCCCTACCACAACGCTGGGTAGAATTCCAGGGCAACACCTAACGAAGTGTCTGATCCAGCCTCCAGGGTATCCCAAAATCTTCTCTGCTTTTGCTCTGGCTCTCTGCAGTAGAATCTCCTACCCACCTTTTCTTGCTTGAAACAGTGTTACATCCTGCCAAGGTCCAGTCACAGTGCATTTTTGTGTGAGAGTGTGTATTCGTGGATTATTTGGACAGGAAAGCACACAGACATGGTTAAATACTCTGCTCAGGATTGAGACCCATCTAAAATGGATGTGTGTTCTCAGCCAGCTCCATTAGCAATGAGGTAGGCTCTTTTCCTTTACTGCCAATCTTTCCCGTGGTGAATATTGCAATAAGTACAAGTGGAAAGGACCTTTTATAAAGGAAAGGAAAACAGGAGAGGGGAAAATGTATTATAGAACTATTTTACTCTCACAGTGGGAGCACAACAGAACAATAGACACAGAACACCTCCTCCTCCAAACAGAGGATTGTCAAGTGCCAAAGAATTTATGTTTTTCACTTATTGTCATTCTGGGTTGTTTTGCAGAAGCTCTCTGCATTTCCCCTTTCTAATAACAAGTGAATGGATGAATAAAACAACGTAAGTGTTTTGGAAGCAGGTTCGAATTTTCTCCACGTTTCTGGGAAAAGACACGGATGTACCTCAGTGGCAAAGAACTTGGCTTTGTATATCACAAGTCCTGGTTCGACCTCCAACAACTCCAGGAAGGGCTGGGGAAGATTCTTATCTACAGAGCTGGAGAACCAGTGCCAGCGAGCTCCAACCATCCTGGACCAGATGACCAATGTTATGACTCAATATAAGGCAGAGTGCAAGGATATACATCAGGTGCAACCAAATCCTGAGTAAAATTGGCCCATTTCTGGGAGAATCCATGCCACTGAAAGGTGAAGGAAAAAGGATGAGCGTTCAACTAGATGTTCTTAGATGCTCAAGCATGAGTTCACGGGGGATGAGCTTGCATAATAGAATTGGTTAGCAATGGGCAAATTTATGTCCAGTTAAATCCATATTACTCTGAAAGTGACAAGTATGTCCATGTAAGCTCCAACAAGAGTTGTCCATTAGTACACAACTTTGTCCTGTGTATTCAAGTCCGAGTGTGTGTGCAATAACTTGGGAAAGTGTTGTTTGAAACAGCACAATGTGACATTGCTCAAGAATTGAAGAACATAAGAAAAGCCATGCTGGATCAGACCAATGGTCCATCTAGTCCAGCACTTCATTCACATGGTGACAAACCAGCTGCCCACAGGCAGGATGAGTTTGCCCCAGCAACTGGTGTACACGGGCACACTGCCTCAGCTACCTGAGGTACCCATTTGTATTATTATTTTTTATTATTATTATTAGAACATTTCTATGCCGCCCCTTGCTGAAGCCTCGGGGCGGCTTACAACACAATAAAATACAATGCAATACAAAAATAACAATATAAAATTAAAATTAATAATATAAAATAAATAAAAAATATAAACGATATAAAAGAAGTTAGAAAAGTTATAAAAGAAAAGAAAAGAAGTCGCCCTGGCCAGATAAATAAGTAAATATTGTTAACAATTAAAATGACGTTTAAATAAAAAGGTCTTCACCTGGCGCCGAAAAACAAATAACGACGGCGCCAGGCAGACCTCTCTGGGGAGCACATTCCATAGATTGGGCGCCACCGCAGAGAAAGCCCTCCTCCGAGTACCTACCCTCCTAATTTCTTTCACGGAGGGTTCCCGGAGAAGGGCCTCTCCCGCAGATCTCAAGGGGCAGTCGGGCATATATGGATGTAAGCGCTCCTTCAGGTAATCAAGACTTGGAGCCACTGATAGCTTTCTCCTCCGTGAATATGTCCGCTCCTCTTTTGGTGGCCATCACTACTTCTAGTGACAGTGAATTCCAGGTTCCAATATTATGGAAGACAGAAAGATGTCTGCCTCTCTGCTTTCTCCACATAATCCATAGTTCTGTATGCCATCATGTCTCCTCTTGAAGGTAAAGGTTTCCCCATGACATTAAGTCCAGTCATGTCCGACTCCAAGGGGGTGGTACTCATTTCCTTTACTTAGCAGAGGGAGCCAGCATTGTCTGAAGACGCTTCCATGGCCATGTGGCCGGCATGACTAAACACCGAGGTGCACAGAACACTGTTACCCTCCCACTCAAGTGGCACCTATTTATCTACTCACATTTGCATGCTTTCGAACTGCTATGTTGACAGAAGCTGGGACAGAGCAAGGGGACCTCACCCCATTGTGAGGATTCAAACTGCTGATCAACAAACTCAGTGGTTCAGCAGTTTAATCCACTGCGCCACCGGTGTCCTGCCTCCTCTTACCCATCTTTTTTTCCAAGCTAAACAAAGATGAAACCCTTTTTCTTAGGAAGTTGCTTCAACCACCTCAATGCACGTTTTCCAAGTCTACAATATTCTGTTTCATGCAAGGTGACCAGAAGCATACACAAAATTCTAAGTGTAGACACAGCATATATTTGTGACAGGAGGGTGCAATTGTGGCAGTCTTATTTCCAGCTGCTTTTCTAATTATGCTTCTCGTGGAGTTTGCCTTTTTCACAGCAGCTGCTCACGGGGTTGATGTTTTCATTGAGACGTCCACCACCAGCCCAACAACACTTCCAGGGTTGGTTGCTACTAGTTCTGCTCCCGCCAGCTTATACTTGCAGTGGGGATTTTTTTGGCCCTGACATGCATTATTTCGCCTTTGCTTACCTTCAACTGAGCTTGCCATTTCAATGCCCATTCTCCTAGCTCCTCACAACCCTTTTTGCTTTTGACCACTGTGAATAGTTTGGTGTCATCAGCAAGCACACTTGGCCACTCCCCGTTCCTCATTCCGTGCTATGCCCTCTGATTGGTTGTCTTCATGTGGCCTGCCCACATAATGTTGCCATGTGAAGCCTTCCTGCTGTCCCCCATCACAGGTGTGAGGATGCTCTCCTCCTCCTTGTGGACATGGAGCTGCAGTGATGCTGATGAGGCAAGCAGCCCGTGGGGAATCCTTCACAGTCCAGGTGATGAGACATCTGAAAATTTTGGAGAAATAGGACCTTTACTGTGCATGCTCCAAGACTCACAATTAACTCCTGCCTTGATAGCGAATTTGTGAGACTCAGACTGAGAGCTGTGTTCATAGACATCCTGGATTGGAAGGGCGGACTGGTCCCAAGTCCACAATGAAGAAAAGATGTGACATGGTAGCTAGAGTATAGGACTGGGATTCAGGGCAATCCCGACCCAAGACCCCACTCATGCACCAAGCCCAGTGGGCGACTTGGGGCCAGTCGCTCACCCTCAACCTGCCCTACCTCATAGGGCTGTTGTGAGTATAAAATGGAGAGGAGACCCATGTGAGGGACCTTGAGCTCCTTGGAAGAGGAAAGGAGGTGGGATTTAAATGTGATGCAGCACTGAAAAATAATAATAAAGAAAAAGAGCTCTAAGAAGCTAGAGATGGAGACTGGAAGTTGCCCAGCAGCAGTTAGCATGTGTTCTGAGCAGCAGCTGAGAAGCACACGGCCCCTAGTCAGAGTTTTCCTTCTTAGGGTGAGAGATACAACCTACAAAGATTTAAACAGGAATTTATTTATTTATTTATTTATCGATTTATATTCTGCCTTTTTCCTACAAAGGGCTCAAGGCAGCTTACATCATTCTCCTCCTCCATCTTATCCCCACAACAACAACCCTGTGAGGTAGGTTGGCCTGAGAGCCTGTCACTAGCCCAAAGTCACCCAGTTGGCTCCATGGCTGAGCGGGGACTAGAACCCAGATCCTCTGAGTCCCAGTCCCATGCTCTTAACAACTACACCACACTGGCTCTCCCTGGAATGCAATGAATCTCACCATAGCAGGTAAGAGTCTGAGCAGGAGACCTGTGTGGATGCCCAGTCTGATATTCAGGTCAGTGCCTAAGTGTTGTTGAGCCACTTCAAGTCCTCTGCTATACCTTCTTATTATTTCTAAGAGGAAAAGAGGACACAGATTAGCATAAAATCCTAGCTATCAATTAGCATGTACATATCTTGTGCAAATTTGTACCCTCTTTTTCTGATAATGCATTTATTCGTTTTTGGCACTGCACAAGTGCCCATCCAGAGTTCCAGAATTCAAGCCAAACTAAAGTCTATAATGCCCCCAAACTTGTCAAGAACAGTGTCCTCAGACAAAAGAAACCAGATAAAACACACAAGAAGATTCTGTACATTTTCATATCCTCTCTGCACTCTGTCCCCCTCACCCTAGAGCTCTTCCTCCAGGCAGACACACAGAACTTTTAATTTCTTATAGAGGAAAACTGGTACTGTAATTAGGCCAAACTTATCTACAAGGGATTCCACATGAGAAATAGGTAAATCTATTCAAGTTTCACTGACTTCTGAATATAAAATGCTTCCTTAATCAAGGAAAAAGTAGTGCAAAGATTACAGGTTCTCCTGAGGTCTTTGAAGATCTCCCATAATGAAATCATCAATGAGTTGCGTCCCAACAACATTCTGTAATTTAAAAATAGAACTTGCTAAACTTTCAAAAAACATAATAGAACAATGAGACAGAACCTAAAAGGTGGTCAGATAAGATTAGCTGGACTCATGAAAATGCTTCAGTGTAGGAAAATCTGTATAATGTTGCCTGCTTCCACCACTGGCCAGTTCTATTTTTTTTTTTTTTTTAAGTGAAACTCTTATTTTAATGCTTCAAATTTTGTAGCCATTCTAGTGATGAGGGGATGATGTACTTTTCCAAACATGGTTGGAGAATGAACCAGATGCTTAGATTTTGTAAAGGAAGAGGACTGTCCTCTATTTTTGCTATTTTATCTGGTTACAAGGTTAACTTACCTTACCTTATTGAAACATAGAAACAGAGCAAGTCGGAAGGGGTCTCCTGGGCCATCTGGTCTGATCCCCAGCTCCAGCTGGCCCCACTTATGTAATCCCCAACATGTGGTTGTCCAATCTTTCCTTGAACACCCTCAGCCACCTCCCTTGGAAGCCCATTCCATACCCCAGGGGTCTTAACCCAGAAGAAGTGCTTCCTGACATCCAACCTGAAGCCTGGCTCCCTGAGCTTTCCAGCATTGGAAAGTGTCCTGCCCTCCACTGCAGGAAAGAACATGTCACAGCCCTCCTCCACATGACATCCCCTCACATGCGAACGTTGCTAAAAGTTCCCCTCGGAGTCTCCTCTTCTCCAGGCGGAAAAGACCCAGTTCCCTCAATCTTGCCTCATATGTCATCTCCCCAATGTTCTTGTGACCCTGTGCTGAATTGCTTCAGCTAGCTATGTCTCTCCTAGAATGTGGAGCCCAGAACTGGACACAGTACTGCAGTTGTTGGTGCACCAGAGTTGTGTAGAGCAGTATCAACACCTCCCTAGATCTGGAAGCTGTGCTTCTGGCTAAACATCCAAGTGTGACATTTTCCTTCTTAACCCCCAAACACCACACTTTTGTTCAGCCTGCCAACAACAAGTACCCCGAGATCCCTTTCACAAGTGCTGCTCTCCAGGCACTTGTCCCGCATCCTGTACCTGTGACACCTATTCCTGTGTCCCAAGTGCAAGACTTTTCACTTATCCACATTGAATGCTCTCCTGTTGTCCTCTGCTCACTTCCACAGCCTTCTGGATCTGGATCACCTGCTTCTCAGTTGTGGCCACCATCCCCACTTTGGTATCATCCATGAATTTAGTCAGCAGACTGGTTATCCCCTCCTGCAGGTCATTGATAAAAAACTTTTGTTTTGTTTTATTATTTTACTTTGGTGATTGTCATTGTCAGCTTCATAGTTTAGAGGTCAACAGTTGGAATATAGAGGTTGGGGAGTTTAGTAGGCCATAACTTTCAACAGGAGGTCAATAAACCAGAAAGAGAGAGAGAGAAACTGAGTTAGCAGAAATGAACAAGAAATAACCTCCTCCTATTCAGCTGGAGTTCGGGAGCTGAACAACTATTTTTCATTAGATTCCTCATGCTGGGATAGATTTTAAATTGAGATTTTTTCCGCTGGCATTTTTCTACAATAAACTCTTTCTCATAATGTCACAATCTCTTGATGGAAAAGTGCCCACTTGATGCCAACATATGTGACCTAAAGTAGATACCCAAGACCTAAAGAGTTTTGTTTGATGCAGGAAGCCATAGGATCAGAGACTTCCAGTGGCTGAGAGGAAGGAAAAGTGCATTTAATTAATGATGTGTTTGAAAGGCATTCTCTTCTAAACTGCACAGTTCTATTTGCTCACCACATATGGTATTCTGGAGGTATCTGCATATACTTTCAAGCCATAAATGGCTAGGGAAATGTGAAATTGAGTTAACAAAGTTCCAGTCCTCATCTTATCCAGGGAGGCTTCGGCGAATGGGGCGGCATAAAAATGTTTTAATAAATAAATGTAAATATGTGTCAGAATGTGGATATAATGCAATGTTCAAACATCCTCGGGATAGTCACAGCTCAGAAAACTTTCAGAAACTTTCCTTTCCTGGGTAGGTCATAACAAACAGGAATTAGGGAAGTCACGTATCATCATTACCAAGAGAAACATCTGCCCTTTACTCAAAGATGTAACTATGGCTTAGTAAGATGTATCCTGAAGAATTCTAGTGCATGTTTGTATGTCTACCTGTATAAATAACATTTTTGACTAGGCTACTCCTCTATCATTCCCAAAGACAAAATATGGTTTGGAATGAAAGTGGTTTACCATGGATAGGTACCAGAAATTAGGAATTCTGCCAGATAAATAGGGACAGTCAAAGCCTATGAATTATGAAGGGAGGAAAATGAAGAATTAATGCTCCTTTTGCCTAGCATGTCATCAGAAGTTTCCTGGCTTCTGCTGCTGCAACTTTCAATGTTAATAATAGCTATCTATCTATTTATTTTGTATTCTTTCCCATAGCCAAAGGCTCTCTGAGCAGCTCACAGTGCAATATAAACATGTTTAAACACAGATAAAAATAAATAACAATAAGGAAAAAACCATAAAGCATAGCAAAATTAAAATACAATATAAATACGACCATATAAATAGGAGGTAATATACAGGTAAGGCATATTTATTTCTATTTTTAGTTGATCTGTGAAGTTCTGCCAGTCAAGGAGAAGATCTCCAAGACATGTAGGGTAGGGACCAACCACTTTGAACTGTGCAGGTCTCTGTCTCTCCATCTGGCCTTTTCCAGACAGTTTGAAGTCCCATCCTCCCTGACCATAGGCTATGGTGCCTGGGACTGATGGACAAGGTAGTCAAAAACACTGGAGAGTGCCGGGTTGGAAAAGGCTAGGATAGGAGACAGACATCTCGAAACCTCTCTCCATCTAGCTCTAACCCTCACCTCCAAATTAAGTCATCTGCTCTCTTTTTTCACTATTCACCCTTGCAGAGCACTGTTCTCAGCATCCAATCCTGCAAGTAAATTCAGCGGAACAAACCCCTTCAGCACTACATCCCATTAAGGAAATATCAGGCAATGGATTGTCCTGGGAAATTAGTAAGCAACTTGGTTAACAAAGGATGGCCAATCAGTAGCTTCAACAAACTGGTAATAAGACATCTCCAGCCAACCACGGACAGATACAAATGCATGGTTAGAGCTCAGGCCTCTTTCTACTGTGGTGTTGGCAGCAGTCGTTAGAGCTATTCAGTGCTTATATTGTTATTATACTTCCAGCCTTGTAGGCACAATGTAATGGGGAAAGATGATGGGGCCCTCCACATGCATAACTTGATCACAGCACACATTATATAGCAGAAGTAACCAAATCACTGGTTAGGAACACATCCCCCAAGGAACAGCCCCATCACAAGCCACGGTCTCCATTTTTTCATTTTTCTCATTTTCTCATTTAGGTGGGCTCCCAACATAAAGAAATCCTTCATTATCCTAGTGGCTTTCCATTTGAACCACTTTTCTCTACTTTCAGTGATAACAGGCTTTGCAAATGCTTTCTGCCCTGCTGAAGATGCTGAATGAAACCCGCAGAGGACATGTAGCCTAAAGAACAGAGACCCATATATGGCAAATAAGGCATGAATCATTCAACTTTTTAGAAAGGAGCCTAGACCACCGATTGCTGGGCAGTTGGTTTGCCAGACATCCCACATGGCTCTCATATGGGTTATTACAGGCCATGTGACAAAGTTCTACATTTAGTTCTTACTACTACGAATGAGACACAGACTCATGGGTCCTGTGATGGAAATCTATATCCATTTGCAGTGATATATATCTGGAAACCCCATTCCTGAAAGGGAGGATTATATGTGCAATGTTCCACCTCTGTAGCAAAATAATTTGCTAAATACCATAATGAACATTACACCAACTGCCCTTTCTGGCTTCAATTAGAAATATGGACTAGAAAAACACAGTGTCTTTCCCCTTGCTTCTAACAGAATTACAAGAATAAGGATACATTGTCAATGTACTTAGTGTATTAAGGAGGAGGAGGAGGAGGAGGAGGAGGAGGAGGAGGAGGAGGAGGAGGAGATAGCCTTCCCCAAGAAGTTTGAAAATTAATGGCCATAGAAAGCTGAACAAAGTCAGCAGAGAGCCAAGAGTGTCCTTCCCCAACTTCTTTATTGCCCATGCTGGCTGTGAATGGTGGTTGTTGTAGTATAGCACATCTGGTGGCCACTGGAGGTTAGGTAAGGCTGGTCAAGATAATGTAAACAAATGCACATATCTGTACTCCACATTTCATTATGGGATGAATATTGATGATTAAGCAGCAACTTTATAAGAAGAGGGAAGTTGGATGGGAGATGCTGCTATAATGGTGATCTGGGAGAGAGGTTCAGGCATAAGGGTAGTCAAATTGTGTTGGAATTATTTAAGGATGGGGATGGGGATCCTCCAGGACTGTTGAGCACATAAGAAGGTCCCTGCTGAATTGGACCAAGGTCTATCTGCTCCAGCATCTTTTCTACACCAGCTAACCTGTGCCTATGAGACGCCCACAGGCAGGACGTGTGGACAGCAGCCATCACCCTCTGTGGTTCACCAGCAACCGATCGTTCCCCCGGGGTGGCCAACTTGTGGCACTCCAGGTGTGGCTGGACCGCTTCTCCCATCCTCCCTCACCACAGACTATGTTGGCTGAGGCTGATGGGTATCCCCGTTGAGGGGCATCAGGAGAGGCACGCTGCCTGGTGGCTGGAAACACGGGCTTCTTAGAGCCATCATGGCTTGCAGCCATTGCCAGACTCATCCTCGAAAGGCGACTGAGCAAGAGCGGGTGGTGACAATGGCAGTGAGAAGGAGGAGGGAATGGAGGAGGCTTGGCCAGAGGGACTGGCAGGTGCAGCAGGGCCGGCCTGTGCCCCAGTATGGTGGGCGCCTTTCCGCAGTCAGTTGCGTGCCTGCATAGGGCCAGTGGACCAACTGCCTGCATCCTTCTGCATTCATGAAATGTGGGGAGGGGTTTCTGCTTAACAACTGGCACAAACAAGATAACCTCCACTTTCCATGTCTGAAGGTTGAATAGGAAAGGAGTAAGACCAGTTGAACCCAACAGGTCTGCCTCTTTATATGCATTTTTCATACCACCAGCATCCTAAATTGTTTCGAGCTGTTAAATAATACAATCATGCAGGTAAATAAGTAATAGCAGAGAATGAGAGAAATTTTAAGACACTAGCTTGGGAGAGAAGATACATATCCCAGTGAAATGTGAGTGTTATTTTCCCTCCAAATATTCCGCTAAGTTCTATCTGTTGTTGTTCACGGCTTCAGAATTTGTTTTCCAAGGGAAAAAATGAGTGGCTGAAATAAAGCTTCCTGGTCTAAAAGCCAAACATACTGAAAGATTCATGCCTCTGCCCTCAAACCACTTAGCCTGAAGTTGTCCTGCTGGTTTCTGTGGGACTATTGAAAAGTCAGTATTTTGAAGTTTCCGACATCTGCTTCAGGAAAAGAAGTTGGACCTAGAAAAGGGTGGTGTATGGGAAAATGTTTATTTTAAACCTGCTCTATCCATTGATGTTGGAAAAAAGTTACAACTGGGGAATTCCAGCATTAATAAATAAATGTCATGATTAATTCGGAATAATTATTATGGTCATTAAGAATTAATAGCGGGGAATTATGTCCCAGCACTTCTGAAAGATGCTTGGGCTTTGGCAAAGCTCAGGGGGAAAGAGAGGTGTAAAACTGTCTTTAGTTTAGCTCTGGGGCAATGAGAGCTCATCGTTGTCTTTGCACAGAAATTCCAGTAGGGCTTGGGTCCATCAGTACACAAGAGAACCAAGGCTGGTACGGAGGAAAACTTGCTTCTGCAAAGTGGCTCAAAAGTTAACTTTCAAGTGGAGGATTCTGGGAGGGATCCAACGTTCATGGGCACTGTATCCATTATCTCCTGCATCCCTGCTGTATCCTGACCTTGTAAGGAGCTATCCGTGGATGAAGCTATTTTAGGGATAAAGGATCCAGTATTATGAAAAGCTCCTTTAAAAGTCAGGCAAAAACCTAGATAGGATACACTACCCCATCGACTTTGGAGCTACCAGCTTCCACTGCTCTCAGATCTTTGTTGGCTCTAAAAGTCCTGTGTATCTTTAGGGCAGGCCCACAAACTACCACTTTCTTAATGCCATTAATACCTATACAAAGTAAAGTCTCTAAGTGACAACCTATGTTTTTGTGCTAAGAAAGAAAAGCCCCTGATGGGTTCTTGATGGTATGTCAGGTTTAGGGATATATGAATTTGCAAACTAGATTCAACAAGAATCCCCACGTTCTACCTTTAAGCTCATTTTGACTCGTCTGTATGTCAGCTTGTCATCTTGGTGGAGTTGTTTTCTTTTTTGCATGAACACCTGTGTGTATTTTCCTGCACGTTTTTCCAAATATACACATCAATAGGATGGGTGAAAAATCTGTTACAGTTTGATTTTGGAAGAATTTAACAAAATTCACTAAGTTCTCTACATTCAAAAGAAGAGGGCCTTGTGATTTAATCTTTAACAATCCTAATGTGGGGGACACTGAAACAGAGATTCCTCCATGCAGGCTGTGAGTTTTCACTGTCTTGTGCCTCAAAAGTCTGGAACTGAATCCCTGAATGTTCAGCCAAGCTAGTCCTGCATTAAGACTCCCCACCACCTTATTTTTTCTGGCAGCCCTGCTCAGGTTTAACAGCAGCTGGTTCATTGTCTAATTTTTGGGAATTGGGCTTGTGTAGAGGGGGAAATTTCATTTCTATTCATTTGTGACAAGAGCCCACCAAAATTCATAAAGTTCTTCGTATTTAAAACAAAAACAAAAAAAGGGGGACAGGAAAAAAAAGTTCTTCTTACTGGATAGTGAAAGAACTTGGACTTTAAGTAATCTGAATATGGGAGAAAAGGGTTGGGCAGATGTCTCCATTCTGACACATTGATGGTGTACATGGTTAAATGTATGCATCTTTCTCCCATTGGTTAAAGTAGCATTGTGTGCATTTTTCAGAGGTACACTTTTGGAACATTTTTATTGCTGTTATTCTAGAAATCATCTTGCAATCTCAGAAACGTGCAG
This sequence comes from Varanus komodoensis, assembly GCF_004798865.1. Classification (NCBI taxonomy): domain Eukaryota; kingdom Metazoa; phylum Chordata; class Lepidosauria; order Squamata; family Varanidae; genus Varanus; species Varanus komodoensis. Next base: position 2,880,168 of record NW_025336374.1, on the reverse strand, counting down.
ACTTTGAGCTCTGATTGTGTTTGCCTCTGAATTCTATCCTGGGAGTTGTGAACTGGGGGGACTCTGATCCAAAAAGAGATGGAATTAATTTTATATGCCTTCCCCATTAACTTTTCACCTATATACCATACATGTGGAATGGGGTCCCGCCTCTGATGACTGCATGCCCTCCAGTCACATGTCCCAATTTTGGCGCACGCAGCAGGAGATTGCAAAGGAAAGTCTACAAGTTTGCATAGGCTCACTTTTCCAACATCCCATTCATTCCCACTCCCTTCTCCACATGTATTTCATCGGATCTAGGCTTAGTTACTTGCATCTACTTCCCATTCCAATCAATAAGGCTTATGCTGGTCATGGGTTTCACATTGATTTCAGTGTGGCTTAAGAGTGGCTAACTTAGGCTGAAACTAACCTATCCTGTTTGCATAGAAGGCCAACACTGGATTTGCTCTTAAAAATCCCACCACCTATAAACTAACAGTTGGCATAAACGTGCAGGGGCTACAACGCACCTGCATCTAATTGAGTGAGCTCAGAGTGGAGTGGAAAACTGGTGAAGATGCAGGCTGCAGTGACAAAGAGGTGGAGAAAGTCCAGAGTGGGTGGATCTTGTCAGTAAGCCCCTGCTGGGATGTTGACCCTCAGCAGGCACCCAAATGGGCCTACTCTTGACACCAGACTTGCTCAAGCCCTCAGGAGCTTCTACCACAACCATCTGAACTATGTTTGTTTGTTTGTTTGTTTGTTTGTTTGTTTTGTGCAGCCAGACTGTGGCTACTTCTTACAAAGATGTGCTATCATGGTGATTTTTTAGCCCAAGCAAAAGCATTTATATAGAAACTAAGGAACCTTATGAGCGCTCCGTATACACATGTTCAGTGACACACACCCAACCCAACTGCAGCTCTGTAAAGTAGCTCTGCCTCTGCACGGTTTCACTGATAGCTCTGTGCCCAGGACCAGTCCACAGGCAGAAGATATGAACACTGTACAGGAATGTGACCACAATGGCACACCAATCCAGCCCTAGATTTGTGCAGAAATTATCCTCTTAGCAGGATTTACATCCAGCAGCAGCAGCAACCTCAAGAACTTTCTAGAAGGTCCTGTCAAGGTGTCAGGCCATCTTCAGCGCACAGGAGAAACAAGATACTTGGGTCCATAAAACTGATGATATCAGGGGCAACTGGACTTCCACTCCACCGATGTTGTGACTGCCCACATGTCAAGTTTCAAGACTTTTTCTAGCAGCTTTCTATGCTCCTAGGTTTAACAAATGCTTATACCAGAGGCAAGAATAATGTAGCCCTTCCAATGTTGTTGGTGTGCAGATCACATAATCCTTCACTGTTAGCTATGTTGACTGTGGATGATAGGAGTTGAAGGCTACCATCAGTCAGAGGACCACATATTCCCAAACCTGTTTTGGGCTTTACAACTCCAGTTGAGCCTTATCACTTGCTATATTCACATTACTGGGACAATATTTCTGCATCTCCAGGCTGGCACCATGAATTGTTTTAATTTAATAAATGTGAATATGTCTTAGTAGTTGTAGAGAAGCCTGCACAACCTCAGGGACTGGGGTACAGAGAACTCAGCTCTTTCTCTCCCACCTGTGGTCCTGTCAAAAATCACCTCTTAGAAGATGCTTTCTGCATTTAAAAGAGAAGCTCCTAGTGGAAGCCATGTAGACTTTACATGAAATGCAAACTGCATCTTCAAGAAGACATTTTGCAGAAGCAGGTGTCCATGAAGATTTGAGCTCTGCCAGTACCCATGGAAGGCAGTTGGTGATTTTATGGAACAAGACTTATGACTGTTGGTCCTTTGAGGAGAACACAACTATTATGGGACTCAAATTTCTGGCCAAGTACTGAGAGAACCCAATTAATGTCTTCATTAATTTTCTTCCAATGCAGCCAATTAGCATTTTCTAGGGCAGTTTTCCTAGGCAAGGAACAAAGACGTCTTTGCACTAGAGTTGACTGCTGTTCCTGTTTGATTCAGTTGGTTCTCAATATTGGACAGCAAGAAGGACGGAGTTCTCATGCCTCATTCCTCCACCCTCTCTCCAGACCTGAGGTCCTTGGTCATGATCATCTCATTAAAGGGTGGAGTGCTTTGCTTATTACTGCATATGGACCTCTGCAGAACCTGCTGGATTGAATTGCCCAAGGTGGTATTCTATAGGTTTCTTGCTGGGTCAAGAATTAGGCCTAACCATTCCATGATGGCAATGCATGGAACACATAGTATTTCACATAAATTGCCCAGCTAGATTTTAAGGAAGGTGAGGATTCTGCAATTCTTCAGTTAGAGGACAGAAGTCACCTTATTGGTTCCGGGACAGATATTTCTAGAGAAACCTGCCAAACGCCTGGAGATAATTTACAAAGGGGAACAAAAGCATGTATGGTCTCCTGGCACAACTGCAAGGAGAACCTGGAACTTTTTGTGAGAATGGCACTGTCCAGATCCTTAAACCTCTCTTATGAGCAATGATTATATCTTGCATTAAATTATTTTTGCTATGCATTAGTTTGAATGGAACTTCAGATTACAATGAAAACAGTGGTTGTTTTCTTTTTTAAAATAGTAGCTCCATGTTGAATTCTCCCACTTCCTCTGTCAATTTACAATGGACTTCCCTACTGAAATATATCCCAGAATGAACTACACAATACTGTGCTTTGAGGGAATTAAGATACAGAAATTTATTTTAGAGTTCTACCTGGCAAAGGCTTTCTTGGGTCTCAAGCTGATCTCTTTTCCATCACCTGCTTCTAAAATATTGCTTCTACAGCATTTCCAATATTACATTCCTTCCATCCTTCCTCTGCTTCTGTTCGAGATAGCTGTTTCAAGTCTATGTGAAAAAGTGAGTAGTATTTTGAGGCACATTCTTTGTAATATACACATTTTCTGTGCAACAAAGGCAGTGTTAGGAGGGTAGCCCGCTAGGGATAAAGCCCCAAGTCTTTTATCTGGAACCCCGAATCTTTGCAAGGCCATCTGCCCTACCACTCTGCTGTCCATGGGTGCATCCCAAAATAGAGGTCCGGGGGCCCTGGTGGTCTCTTCAACATCTGGCTGGCTGTTTGCCCACGGGAGCTTCACTTCTTTCCTGCCCCCCACTTGAATCTTTCTTTCTGAGGGTACTTTCTGAAATCAAATTTCCTCCTCTCTCTTGACCATCCATTTCACAAACAGGGGTGGCTTCAGGAGATGAGGTCCTTTAAAGATGCACATACACAGAAAGAGAGACAGACAGACAGAAACCTTGTGTTTTGGTCTGTGCATTGGTTTGGGAAGTGCAAATTCAGTCGGCCCAGACTAAAATGCAAACCAAACTAATTTAGCCATATCCCTGCTCTATTGGAACAGCTGTCTAATCCAAGTTTGGTTTAAACTAGGGTTATGTGGATTTTGTTAATCTTTTTGACTCTTTGATTTCTGCAGATTTTGTTTTGTTTTGTTTTTATTTTGATGGCTCCTTGCATTGCATTCATTGATGATTCAGACACATTTATGTTTTTAAGAATGTACAGGAATCCCAGTCCTGTTTACAAATGTGCTTTTGTGCCAATCTGCACTGACACATGTAGGCATCCCTGCTCCTATTCACTTCCCCTCCTGAGTTTAAAAACTCATCTACAAGCCAAGAGAATCTATGCAGCTCAGAAGAAAGCTGGTCCACTGCACAATCCACAGGACAGATTCATTTGAATCCATTGCAGATTTCTCTGTCATTCCTAGTTTAAGGATCAGAAGCCATAAGAAGGAGAAACAGCACCCACTTCTCGCTGCCCCTTGACACAAGACTGTCGCCGGGTCACAGACATTCCCACTACAGTGAAATTGAAAATATAATACTCATACCTAATTTGATCTCCATATATACCTTGGCTGGTGAGCACTTACCCTACATTTCTTTGCTGCCAAACCAGAGCTCTCACCCACAATCAGATATAATGCCTGCCTTCCATTCCCATTAGTATTTGATTATGCCAGAATAAGATGAATGCCATCATCTCTCCTTTCCTCAAACCTCTAAACTTCATGCACTGTCTCTTTTCCACGTTATTGGACCTAGCGGTGGTGCTGAGTTCCATCTGCAAAATTGGTTCACGGCTAGCTCAAACCAATTATGGAATCTGTCCCCATAGAAGGGGAAGGGGAAGGGGAAGGGAATCTGCAAAGGATGAAGAGCCTAATTGTCATAGGACTCAGCAGCCTCCCTTGCAGAACAACGTTGGTGTCCTGGCTCTTTTTGCTAGCAATCTAAGTTAAGTGGCTACAGGTTGTTGGGTTCTGCAGAAGTACGTTGCAGATGCATATTAATTCCAAGGGGGCATTTCATCCAGTTAATTCCCACTTCATCTTAATTTGCCAGCTCAGATCTGCTCCTGACACCTCACTGCTTGAACTGAAATGATAAATTCTGCACTCAGAAAACAGCAGATGAGAGAGAAAGCCACATCTATTTTGAAAGGTACTTCAGAACTAATTTCATGTTTGCTCTCTAGCCCACTGAGATGCGATTCCTCTAGAGATCACAAGATGTTTTTGCCACCTCTCCACAGGATAAGGGAAACGCTTAAGACCAAACTGCATGTGATGCTTAATGGATTGCTATCAAATATATTTATTTTATTTATTTAAAATACTTATACAGACAGCCTTTACCCAAATAAGATCTTGCAGTGGTCTACATAAAAACAAGAAAACAACAATAAAATCTACAACAGCACTTAGAATATACAATATATAAAAAATCACTTTAACTCTTTAAATACTGGATAAATAAAAAGGTTTCAGCCTGGTGCCAAAATGAGTAAAGGGTGTCAGGCGTACCTCTCTGAGGAGCAGGTTCCACAATCGGGGCTACCACTGAAAAGGCCCTTCCCCTGGTAGCCATACTTCTAGCATATTTCCAAGAGAAGGACCTCAGCAGATCATCCTAGCACATAGGCAGATGTATGAAAGGAGACTTATGGAAGCAGACATTCCTCCAAATATCCAGGCCTTAAACCATTTAGGGCTTTATATGTCAACGTTAATCACCTATATCAGGGTGATTACCCCCACATTTAATGGTATGGGTAGGTGGGGTGGGACTGTGAAGCAGTGAAAGCTTTTTCCCCCCTTTTTAATTTTTTTTAATACAGAAAAAAACATAAATACAAACACATCACAATATGAATAATATGACATACAAAATCTCAACTAATAATTAAAAGGTAAATAATACAGTGCCCCCACCACCCTGGAGACCAATAATAACTCCACTTTAAATAATATATTATAACAATTAATAATATATAATATTCTTCAATTATCTCCATATCCCCTCCAAAAATTCATATAATCTTGATTAGGTTTATAACCTTTACCTTCTATCAGTACTGCTTTTACAAAATCTTCCCAAATTTCATTATATTTATTTGCTTTTATTAGCCCTTCAATGAAAGCTTTTCTCAAGATCACAACGGGGAGGAAAGGGTTAAAGCTCCCATCTTTCCCCCATCCTGTGTGGGGAGGTTCACCTAATTTGCTTTTTTAAAAGTAAAAAACCCTGATATTATTGTGTTCAGTATTTTTAGTATCGTATCTCATTTGAACTTTAGTGTAAAATTCTTTGGGAACTGTCCAGAGAGTCACAGAGCCCGTTGTACTTCTGTCTAGGTGATTGGTTCTTAATTTTTGTCACATTGCCTGTTTGGTACCCATTTTGCAGCTGCTTGGAGGTGGGGTTGGGTTTTTTGTGGGGAGAGGTTGGGGGGATAGTTCTTGTTTTTGTGTTGAAGGAAGGAATTGATATGGGTAGCAGGAAGTGAGTAGTTGGGAAGTTGGAATTAGGAATATTGGAAGTAAGGAAGAGAAAATAAGAAAGTAGGAAGTAGGATGGGTGTAGTGAAGTGAGTAGGAAGTAGAAAGACTGGGTGAGTAGTGAGGAAGTTGACAAGGTAAGAAGGAGTTGGAGCGGGAGGAATGTAGTTGAGGGCAGTGGGATTGTGAAGGGAGGAAATTTAAGATGTATTGGAATGTGCTGAAGTAAGAAGAAATCTGGTGCGCTAGTATGTTAAATATTGTCTGCTAGTCCGTTTTTTTGTCATTATCCACAATATTTACATATATCATCTTTATTATCTTTCTTAGTTATTATGGGTGAATGTGTGGGCACTTCAATTCCAGTAATTTCAGGTAGGGGGAGATGTGGTGTTGGAGGATTGGCAGGCCAGCGAAGGAGACGAGCAGAAAAATAAGCTGCACCCATCCCCTCTTCCGGTCTTTGCCCCAGCCAGAGGCTTCCTGGCAACCATGCCAGTCTGTCCTCAAGCCTCGTCCTCAAGACCTGGCTGTTGCTTAATGCCAGGTCAGCTCGCCATAAAGCCTCGCTGATCTGTGACGTAATTGTGGCTCGGGGCTCGACCTGGCTCCCTTCACTGAGATCTGGGTGGATGAGGCTGGACCGTGACTCTCTCTCTCTCTCAGCTTTGTCTGCCTGGATGCTCAGTGCAGCACCAGCAGCACCTTGAGGGCCAGGGAGAGGGGAGTCTCATAGTTCATCAAGATGAACTAGGTCTGGGTCTGGGTCTACTGGATGAATTTCAGCTCTTGTGGCCTCAGGATGTGGACGGGGTACTTGGCTATGATCCGCTCGCTCAATCTTTGCCCATCTTGGTTGAATCAAAAATCTAAGCAGGGATTTGAATGTGAGTCCAGGAGGTTGTTAACAGCTCTTTAAGAGAGGGAGTGGTTCCCCACTTTGAAAACTTCAGTCAATGCACCGCCCCTGAAGAAACCTAGCCAGGACCCAATGGATGTAAATAATTTTTGACCAATTAGCAACCTTCCCTTATTGGGGTAAGGTGATTGTGTGAGTGTAGCTGGATGGCTCCAGACTCTCCAGGAGGAATGGATTATCAGATCCATTTGAACTGGGCTTCAGGTTTGGTTTTGGAATGGAGGCTGCCTTGGTCTCCCTGTGGGATGACCTCTGCTGGGAGAGAGATGGGGAGTGCAACCCTGTCAATACTCCTGGACCTCTCAGTGGCTTTCGATACCACAGTCCATGGTATCCTTCTGGAAATACTGGCTGGATTGGGGGTTGGGAGCACCACTTTGTGGTGGTTCTACTCCTATCTGGCCAAGCATCTCCAGGTGGTGTTGCTGGGGGACTTTTGCTTGGCACCCCCATGCTTTTCAACATCTACACAAAACCTCTTGGAAGCGTTGTCAGGAGGTTTGGGCTGAAGAGTATTGATGACACTGAGCTCTACCTCTCATCCGAGCTCAGTAATGGACTGGATGTGGGCCAATAAACTGAAGCTCAATCCAGGTAAGACAGAGGTACTGTTAGTGAGGAGTCTGTCTGTCCAACTGGGGAATTTGCAACTTGGGTTGAGCTTCCCCTAAAGCACATGGTTTGCAACCTTGGAGTGTTCCTGGATCCTGACTTGTCACTTGTTGCCCAGGTGGGCTCAGTTTCCAGAAGCACTTTTTATCAGCTTTGGCTGATTTATCTGCTGTGTCCCTACTTGGATGAGTAGAGCCTTGCCACAGTTATCCATGCACTGGTAACCTCCCTCTTAGATTACTGTAATCACTCTACATGGGACTGCCTTTGAAAACAGTCCAGACCTTGCGACTTGTCCAAAATAGGGCAGCACACCTGCTGACGAGAACCAGCTTTCCTGAGCATATCACACAGGTTGCATTGGCTGCCGGTTGCTGTTTGGGCCCGATTCAAGATGCTTGCAGTAACACATAAAGCCCTAAACAGCTTTGGTCCAGGATATCTGAGGGAACACCTATCACCAAATATACCAACTCAATCACTGAGATCATTATCTGAGGCTCTTCTCCACATTCCTCCCCTTAATGAAGTAAAGGGGGAGACGGCACGGAGTAGGGCCTTCTCCAGAATAGCGCCCCAGTTATGGAACGCTCTTCCATCAAAGATCCGGCTGGTGCCATCTCTTTATTCTTTTAGGTGCCAACTGAAAACATTTCTGTTGTGCCATCATTAGAAGGTTAAGCTTAAAGTCAGTGACTGGCCTAAAGTCACCCAATCAGCTGCATGGTCAAGTGAGAGCCAGAACATGGCTCTTCCCAGTCCAACAGTCTAAGCGCTACACTGGCCTGGCTCCCCCTTGACCTGATTGGCCCATCCTAGACATGATTCAGCATGGAGCATGTAATCATTTTCCCTGACAGCCCTGTGTCATGTGGTTCTTATCAAAAGCAATAGTGAGATCACTGTGTGGGTTCTTCTTTTGGGCCCCATGCAAATTCGGTTGTTACACCTGATCTTTTAAAGCACCTTGCTAATAATAGCGGATTGTGCCAAAAGGAACTTCCCTAGAGCAGAAGCAGCCTTGTTTTGTATCATTACGATCCCACAATACTCCTCCTTCATCAATGGCATGTGGGAGAAGAAAAGGGGACATTAGAAATCATCCCTGGACGTCCTGCAGAGCTTTCGCCGGGACATGAAACTTTTCATCAGCAATAAATTCCAAGTTAGCAGATGAACGGGAGAGAGGAGACAAGTAATAAGATTTTTCTGACAGGTAGTTTAACTTCAATTTAACTAACTATGGGCAATAAAAAATATATTGAATTAATCAAAGTCAGATTCATGAATCTTTTAGCTCTGGTGCCACATCTGAATTGAGATTTCCTATTGAAAATCACTTTTATTGTATTTTTAATAATAAAATCCTTGAACTCTTATAAATGCCATGGTAGTAGCTGATGCCAAGCTCCAATTTCAATGCTTGGAGCTATTGAAAAGCTACTTTGCAGTTGGTGGGGGGGGGGAAATCCCTCCCATTCATTGTGGGTGTACCAATATTCTTTTAAAGCTGCCAGACATTATGTTAATGTCAAAGCACTCTAATATAAAAGCAATTATCTATCCCCCTTTTGTGTATACTTTTAAAAATTCCAGGAGGAATTAACTGGCTGTGTCTGCACACATATATTACATTTCTGCAACAAAGATCTTTGTCTGAAATCTTAATTTAGCAGTTGGGTTCATTTATACTTCTTTGAGCCTGGGGCCATAATCCACAAAACATTTCAGCATCTGGACAAAAGGGGGATAGAGTGAATTGGGTGTTTTATGGGCCACTGCTGAACAGGGGTGGGGTGACACCCTGAGTCAGAAATGTCAGAGGGATGCATTGGAGTGTGCAGAAACTGCAGCCAAATTTACTAAAAGTATATTTACTTATTCTTGTTAGAGTAGATAGAGAGAAAGGAGGGTGAGCATCTGGAAAATGACCAGATTTGTCCGGCAAGCTTCGGCGTCAACCCTCTTGCTAGAGCCCATGAAAGCTTATGCCACAGTCAATTTCCGAGATACCAGGAATACAGAAATCATTAGCAAAGGGGAGCTTGGAGAACAGGTTCCCCCAGTGGATGCTTTTCACTGGAGTCAGTCCTCACCATCGCCTCTGAGTCAGGCATCCAGTTAGAGTCTTGTAGAGCAATCAGGAACTGCATGTTGTTTGCAGGCACCGAAATCCAGAGCTGTGCATGCATCTCGGCAGAGTCCCTCTTGCCAAATTGAGGGCCCCGGCAATTCTCTTTCACTCCACTTCTCTGTAACCGGATGTCATCCATCAGAGGCTCGAGACAACACCATTTACAGGCAATTGTCAAAGATAATCCTTGCTTGCAGGCCAAGGGCATAATAAATATTTAACTAAGGCTTTTCTGGTGCAAAGGGCGATTAGTCAGGACCTGTCACATTGTCACTTGCTTTTAGGAACTAAAAATCAGAGCCGGGCCATGCAATCTCAGCCAGCCTGGCGGTCGAGCTGCCGAGGATCTGATCCTATGATCTCTCTCAGCAAGATCGATCTTTAAACAAACCCCCAAAGAACTGATCTCCAAAAACCATCGTGCCAGCACCCCATGATGCCGAGAAAGAAGAGATGGATCCAGTCATGTCATCAAGAGGCTGATGCCATGCTGCCATCGAGAATTGCTCAGGCAGGCAATTACGGAAGCCCCGCAGTGTTATGTCATAAATTTGGCCAGTGCAACTTATTTTATATTGTTAATTCGTTTTATGTTTTTAGTGTATTATATTTTAATTGTTGTTTTGTGAGCTGCCCCAAGGCTTTGGCGAATGGGGCAGCATAGAAATTTTCTAAATAAATAAATAAATAAAATTAGTGTAGTGCCAGAATTTTCCTACATTTCTTGGACCATTCTCATCCAGCCTGATAAAAGAGAACCCAATTTTGAACAGAAACTCAAAGGAAAGGGACAAAATGCTGGTGGATTCGGGGTTCTTGCGTTTACATTATCCAAGGTATTCACATATAATGCCGGTCCTCTATTGCTTACACTGGCTACCAATTGAAGTCTGGGCCCGATTTAAGAACTGGGCCCAATTTATAAAGCCCTAAACAGCTTGGGTCCTGGATCCCTGAAGGAGTGCCTTCTTCCCTATGTGCCTTCCTGCCCCTAGAGAACTGAGGCAGAGGTCCTCCTTCAGGACATCCTTGAAAGAGATTAGGAGAGTGACTTCCCAGAGGAGAAACTTCTCTGTGGTGGCACCCCTACTGTGTAACACGCTCCCCAGAGAGGTCTGCCTGGTGCCAATGTTTTTTTCCTTTTGGCACCAGGTGAAAACCTTTTTATTCCTCCACTACTTTAATTGCTAATGGTCTTAATTTGTGGTTTTTATATTTATTATTGGATGCTGTGCTACTTTTATTTCTCTATCTTATTTTACTGCTGTTATTGTGAACTGTGCCAAGACATCAGTGATGGGACGGTGTTAAAAAGTCTTAAATAAATAAATAAATTACTTCGGAGGTAGCCAGCGTGCGAATGCCCAATCCTGTCCTCCATTTGTACAGTCCCCTCTCTGGCAACTCTAGTCTCCTTGGTTCCCTGCACTTCAATGAAAGCCCAGGGGAAGATAGCATGAGGTGACTTCTCTTGCAGTGTTGCTTCTGATCTGAAAGGAAAGGCAGCCCAGAAGGCTGTGGAGGAAGGCAGAGACATATAAGCAAATGCACACACCAGCCTTGGCCACCTCACCATGGTTAGATATGCTCCATAACACCACCAAACTAAATTATACAACGGTGTGAGAATGAGGTAGCAAAATGGGTGCTTCTTTCTTTCCTGGGGGTTGAAGACTTTCCAGAAATTGGAGGACAGCACTGTCTTCCTCATGCCTGCATCCCGGGGGATCCAAACTGGGAGTGCAGCCTACTAACCGAGTTGGTAATGTTTCTCTAAAAGCCTTGGAAGGAAATCATTTGTGCTACAAACCCTACCAGAGTTGGGCCCTCCCTGTGCGAAACTCCTGAAGAATTTCTCCTCTCCAGGATGAAATTCTGTGGAATCACTCACCCCTTTCCCTGCCCACAAATAGGTAGACTAACTGGGAGAGGATGCTGGGAAGGACTGATGGCAAAAGAGGATGAGGTGGCTAGATGGAGTTACTGGGGCAGTGGGTGTGGGCTTGGCTGGACTCCGAAGGATGGTGGAGGAGGAATGTTGTCCATGGGGTTGTGATGGGTTGGGCATGACTTTACAACTAAACGAACTGGGAGGGGCCATTTTTGCACAACTCTGACAAAAAGGCAATGTGTGACTCTTTTTCTAATGTTTCAGGGAGAAAGGAAGCACACATGGACAGGACTGAGTGTCCTTTCTACTCACATCTCCCCTACTCACCATTTTCTCCATCATTTATAAATAGCTCCATGCCCTAGCAAAGAAAGTCAGACATCAGGGATAGGAATATTATCAGTAATTTCAGTAAGGAGTTCATAAAGTCAAGATCCTCTTAACCATGATGCACAGAGATATGGGTTGAGTAGGCCCCTTCCTGTAGATTTCTATAAATAGTGTGTGAGCAGTGCGCCATCTTGATTGTACCCTCTGCAGCTGCCACCTTCACTTCTTCTGCGTCCCCAACACCCACCAGACCCTCATGATTTACCTGGAGCAGAAAAAAGGGACAGGTAATGGCTATGGAGAAGAATGCAGCAGTGACAACTCCAGCTCCTTCGGGAATTTTCCTTCCTTGGTGAGGAAGGCACTGAGGCAACATGCCCCAAGATCCTTAGAGGAAAATAGAAGCTGTTTCTGCCAGTTTCCCCTGATAACAAGTGGAAATTGGTACACCTGGCATTTCTTTCCTACCAGGGATGCTGGGATAGTCTAGTGCTGTTTTTGGAGGTATGCTGTCAACTCACCCTCTCCAGCCACCACCTCCCTGTTGTCCAAGGAGAAGCCATTGGTCAGTTCAGAATGTTGCATAGACTAAAGCCCATTGTTGCTCTAAATGTTTTTAAGATGAAAGTGGAGATTCTCAGAAGGCCACATTCAGATCCTGGTATCTGATTTGTGACTATGTGCACAATTTCTGTCAGCAAATAGAAGATATAAATCTGAGAAGGATGGGACATTTCCTGCTCTTCTGAAATGCACCATTAATTTCTCAAGAGAGCAGAGACACCCTCATCAAATGCCTGCAAAATGCTTTCGGCTCAAATATTGTTCTTAACCAGATTTCATCTGAAAATGAATGTTGCAAAAAGCTCATTCCAGTGCACAAATATTTGTATTTGTAGATTTAAGAAGGACTGCATTACAACAGAGAGCAGGTCTGTCAGCCGAGAAAGAAGATTTTCCAGATGATGGACTGTCTTTTCGTTCAGTTTTTTGTTAACTGACCAACCAGCCAGCTGATCAATATACTTATTACAGCAACCCGATGCAGGGGCTATTTTGAGGATAAGATCATGTTTTCTCTCACGTAATGCACAAGAAATAATCTTCCGCACAAACTGATTGCTGGGTAGCTACCAGCAGCTACCAGATTCTCAAGGGGAAGCTTGACTGGAACGTAACATTCAGATGGCCCTGGGGAAAGGCTGCTAGTTTGGCCACTAAGAAAACCTCAGGCACCACCCTGGAGACCTAAAGATGGTACTTCTGGCTCACCAGTAGAACACACGTGTTGCACACCGAAGACCCTGGCATGATCCCTGCATCTTTATTTATTTATTTATTTTATTTATTAAAACATTTTTAAAACATTTATTAAAACATTTTATCTTCACATAGGCATGGGAAGAACTTCTGTCTAACATCCTGAAGAGCAATTTCCAGTTGATATAGAGAAAGAATGACCAAGGGATTCCCTCAGGTTCATGTAGCTTCCTGTGTCATTCCTATACTAATATAAAAGATCCTCTAGTATTTGCTAGAAGAGCAGGAAAGACTCATGTCTGAAACACTGCAACTCAGTATAGTCCACCCTAAACCAGGTGGACCAATGTTCTGATTTGATACAAAGCAGCTTCCTCATTATTTTTCACCTTCTTTAATCTGAATTGCTAACAGGTCCCTCAGCTCCAATTTTTACCCTCTCAACCCAGAGCTGTCATTCAGAAATGCTGGGCACAGAACTTCAACAGTGGCAACTTGCAATGCTTTGCTTTAATACCAGTATGGCCCTCAAATTTTCCCTGGCTTGGATTTGGATCCAAGCTGAACAATTGCTCCCTCTTGGGCACTTCTTCCCAGCCACTGAAATGCTGATGCTCCAGGGTCAGTGGCTGTGGGGGGAAGCAGGCAATTCTGGTGTGCTCTCTCCTTGTTATTTCCCTTGGGGAAATAATGTTATTTCCCTTGGGGGCTTGACAAACATCAGCTGTCCTAGGAAAGCTATAGTTCCCATAGCTCCCTGCACATTTTTAATTTAAAAAGAATTTTAAGAAACACAAATCAGGATGCCCAAGAAGCCCAAGCTCATTGGAAGACGGGGCTCCTTGGAAGATCGATTCTTCTGTCGGGGCGGGGCGGAAGGAGGGACCGCGACATTAACTCACCGGCTGCGGCCAAGCCGGGACTGGAACTGACCGCTCACCACCGTCACAGATGCCGACCTACCCGCTGATGCCACCACTGCCCCAACGGACGGAGGGCGGCCCCCACAGGACCGGGGATCGGGACACTGCCGGCCTGCAGGCCCTCCATCTTGCCGGCAAGTTCTCCGTGGGCCCTGTCCTTGCCCCTTCACCCCCCAGTGTGGGTGGCAGCTGTGCCAGATTGGGGGCGGGGCACAGGGAGTGGCCGTGGCATTAACTCGCCGGCCGTGGCCAGCGGCCATGGACCGGCGACCGAAGGGCAAAGCCTCAAGGGTGTCACCACCATTTGGGACCGTTCGGGACCATGCAGGGGCTGGGCTGGCCAGAGATTCTGTCCGTGTGTGTGGGGGGTGGTGGCTTTTGTAATTGGGTCGGTTGGAGGGTTTTAATTGTATTTTATTGGATTGTTTTAATGGATTCACATCTGGCTGCTACAATGGGATTGCCTGGGGAGCGCATGGGCGCCACCATTGGGGTGGTCTTGGGCAATGGTCAATATGGCGTTGGGGGTTTAACATATCAGCATAGAAGAAGGAGGGACAGATGGTTGGCACCTGTTCCCCCTTCTGGTTATTCCCCCAACCAAAAGGTTCCAGGTATGCTTATCAACCACCCCGGGCCTGATGGTGCTGCTGCTTAATGCCACGTCGGTCCATAACAAAACATCCCTCATCCACGACTTAATTGTGGATGAGGGGGCCGACCTGGCTTGCATTACAGAGACCTGGGTGGGAGAGGGGGAGATGTATCCCTCTCTCAATTGTGCCCATCCGGGTATCTGGTCCAGCACCAGACACACCCGGAGGGGAGGGGAGGGGGGTCACTTTAATCTATAGAGCTTCAATTTCCCTTGCAGGGCTTTCTGTTCTCTCGAGACCAGGTCTAGAGTGCTTATACCTGACATTGGGTGACCGAGACAGATTGGGGATTCTGCTGGTGTACCGTGCACCCTTCTGCCCATCAGACTCCCTGCCAAGACCATGTCTTGGACCTGGTGTTGAAGACCCCCAGGATGTTGGTCCTAGGGGTCTTCAATCTCCATGCTGAGACTGTTCTGACCGGGGCGGCTCAGGACTTCATGGTCTCCATGACAGCCATGGGGCTATCTCAACATGTCATAGGCCCGACCCATGAACGTGGACACACGCTGGACCTGGTTTTCTCAACGGGGCAGGAAGAGGGTGATCTGAGGGTGAGGAATTTGTGTCTGACTCCCTTGTCATGGTCAGATCACTTCCTCATGGGGTTTGAGCTCGATGCCGGCCTCTCCCTCTGTAAGGGTGCGGTGCCTATTGTGCTGCTCTGCCCTCAGAGCCGGATGGATCTGGATGGATTCCTGAAGGCTCTGGGGGATTTTCTGGTTGATAAAACTGGCGCTCCTGTTGATGCTCTGGTTGAACTGTGGAATGGGGAAATGGCCAGAGCTATTGATACGATCGCTCCTAAGCGTCCTCTCCTGTCTGGCAGAGCCCGTTCATCCCCATGGTATACACCACAACTACGGGTGATGAAGCGGGTTGGGAGATGTCTATAGCGTAGGTGGAGGAAATCATGGGATGAATCTGACCGAACATGCCTATGAGCTCATTATCGAGCCTATGCTGTGGTGGTGAGGGTGGCTAAGAAGAAATTCTTCTTCACTACCATTGCCTCCTCACAGTGCCATCCAGCGGAGCTCTTTCAAGTGGTACATGGGCTGATACATCCTGGCCCTAAGAAAGATCCTGTACCACCTACGATGGCCCACTGTGATGACTTTGCCCAGCACTTTAAGGAGAAAATTGCTCAGATTTGTCACGAGCTGGACTCCACTAGTGATTCAGATTCTTTAGGGGAGGTGCAAATGACTCCGTCTGGTCAGATATTATTGGATGAATTTCAGTTATTGCGGCCTGATGATGTGGACAAGGTGCTTGGACAAGTATGTCCCACCACCTGTTTATTTGACCCTTGCCCATCATGGCTGCTGACCAAAGCCAAACACGGGATTGGTGCCTGGATCCTGGAGGTTATTAACGCCTCTCTGAGGGATGGCTGGGTGCCTGCTTTTTTAAAGGAGGCGGTAATCAGGCCTGTCCTAAAGAAGGTGTCCCTGGATCCAGAGATGGCCACCAATTATAAACTGGTGGCCAACATCCCATTTTTGGGCAAGGTGTTGGAACGGGTGGTAGCGGGACAACTCCAAGCACTCTTGGATGAAACTGATTATCTGGACCCATTTCAGTCCGGCTTCAGACCTGGGTATGGTACTGAATCTGCCTTGGTCGCCCTGTATGATGACCTGTGCAGGGTGAAAGACAGGGGGAGTACATCCCTGTTGGTCCTCCTGGACCTCTCAGCGGCTTTCGATACTATTGACCATGGTATCCTTCTGGATAGAATAGCAGGATTGGGAGTAGGAGGCACTGCTTGGCAGTGGTTCTGCTCCTACCTCGACGGCCGATTCCAGAAGGTGGTGCTGGGGGACTATGGCTCTGCGCCATGGCAGCTATGCCATGGAGTACCACAGACGTCCATTTTGTCCCCCTGGCTATTCAACATCTACATGAAACCGCTGGGAGAGGTCATCAGGAGGTGTGCGCTGCGGAATCATCAGTATGCTGATGATACCCAACTCTACCTCTCTTTTTCAACCGATCCAGCTGAGGCAGTGGCTGTACTGAACCGGTGCCTGGCTGAGGTAATGGGCTGGATGAGAGCCAATAAACTGAAACTCAATCCAGACAAGACAGAGGTCCTGTTGGTAGATGATTTGAGCTTCTGGGTAGGTGACTTGGACCTTGCCCTGAATGGGGTTTCACTCCCTCTAAAGGACAGTGTCCGCAGCTTCGGAGTGCTCCTTGACCCAGAGCTGTCCCTGGAAGCTCAGGTGACTGTGGTGGCGAGGAGCACTTTCCTTCAGCTTCGGTTAATCCATCAGCTGCATCCCTACCTGGAGGATGATTTCCTAGTGACAGTGACACATGCATTGGTTACTTCCCAGTTGGATTTCTGTAACGCATTCTACGTGGGGCTGCCCTTGAGGACAGTCCAGATACTTCAGATGGTGCAAAATAGAGCAGCCAGGTTGCTGACGGAGACTGGGCATTATTCTCCTATAACCCCAGTCCATTACCAGCTTCACTGGCTTGCCATAGAAGTCCAGGCTCAGTTCAAGGTGTTGGTTATGACCTACAAAGCCCTCAATGGCTTGGGACCTGGGTATCTAAAGGAACACTTGGTCCATATATGCCCTCCTGCCCCTTGAGATCAGCAACAGATGCCCTTCTCCGGGAACCCTCTGTGAATGATATTAGGAGAGTGAGTACCCGGAGGAGGGCTTTCTCTGCGGTGGCGCCCCGCCTATGGTATGCTCTCCCCAGAGAGGTCCACCTGGCGCCGTCATTATTTGTTTTTCAGTGCCAGGTTAAGACCTTTTTATTACAACAATATTTTAATAACTTTTAATATTGGTTTATATATGTTTTTAATCTGCAGCCAAGGTGGATCTGAAATTCATTTGTATTATGTTTTATATTATTTTTTATTTATTTATGTGAGCCATCCTGAGGCCTTTGTGAAAGGACGGCATATAAATATTCTAAATAAATAAATAAGACAAGACCCAGAGCTTGGCTAGAAAAGGCCAGGAAGGGAACCTTCTCTGTGAAGGCCGCATTCCTGTGGAATTCCTGCCTCAGGAGTTCAGGCAGACACAAAATACACAGTTTTTAACACCTGCTGGATAGGGATGTGCAAGGAATCCAACTTCTGTGGAAAATCTGCCAGATAGCCTTGTTCCAGCTCCCTGGACTCCGGTCCACCTTGCAGCAGCCCAGAGTTCAAGTTCACATCAAGCACACCCAGGCGTCACAGGATTCACCCCAACCCAGAGAATCCTTTGTTCTGTGAAGCCCTTTCTTGCTTTCCAGCCACAGTTTCACTTTTTTGAATGCATTGCTTTTATTTGCTGATCTGCTTTAGCTTTTTACTATTCACCGCTCCAGAATCTGCCTAGATGGGGAGAGGTATGCAAATACTGTAACTGCATACATATCAATAATAAATAGGCTGCAAGGAGTGTTGTCACTGGGCACACAGTTCTCCAGGGGTCTCGCATTGGAGACTCCAGGCATAGGAGTTTTCCATGTGCTTCAGAGAACCCAACAAGAATTCTCCTTGGCTGAGCACACGGCCAGTGGGTGTGGTGCTATTTGGGACTGCGGTCATTGCCAGTACCTCCCCAACACTCAAATTCACATTATGCAAACATTATTTACATTATCCCTACTTAGTCCTTTTAGGATTTTTTTAAACATTTAGCCTGCATGCTGTGGCCCTTTTTAATCGCTTTTATATATGTTTAATTCGTTATGATTTAATTGGTTTTAGTGTGTTTTACTCTGTGAACACGTTTTATGCATTGTAAACACCAAGGAAGGTCTTGGCAATTATAGGCAACCTATAAATACATGTAACTAGAAATAGAAATAATAGAAATAGAAATAGAAATAGAAATGGAAATAAATAGAAACTGGGATTGGTGTATGTGGACTTGCAGTGGCCCAAGCAAGTATAACTCCTTCTATATGCCTGTGCATGGCGGCTCCACTTCTGGCCTCCCTGCATTCAACAAGATCTCAAGAGGAATTGCAAGCATGCTCAGCTGAAACACTCAGAATCTAGTGACTGGCAATTTTGTCATGTTCACTTTGCTCCTCAGATCTCCACATCTGTGTTCCTTCTACCCAGTCCTGATTGACTTTTGCAAACACTGATTGCCAATGTCCACATGAAATGTGTGCATTTTTCACTTGCACTGCATTTCTCCTAATGCACATATTAATTGGCCTATGATGGGACAAAGGACATCTTCACAACCTTGGAAAATTGGAAGCATGTGATGGACTCCTGGAAATATGCATGTGGATTTATGACGATGCTCAGTGCCCTGAAAGCAAACCTTTGTAGCAGTCTAGTTTCAAAGATACCTATACTAGAGTTTATTTCTCTGTTCTTTTCCCTCTATAATCAATAAGTGGCCACATGGAGTTCATAGTATTACACCGACTCAGACCTATTAGAGTGCTGATACTCCACTGAATTCATTTTCCACATGAGCCAGGAAGGCCGCATTTCAGCAACGGGTAGAAGGCAAATGCACCGAACCATCTTGCAAGGATATAAGCGATCCATGCAAATACGGTTGGCAAAGATCTAAGCATAGCTTAATTACACAATGAATGCTTCAGAGGACTCGCAGAGGGAGGCATTTGCACAAGCCTATTACACACCAAGCTCGGGTTTCTTCTAGCTTAGATGGGGAGGTGAGGTGTGCCAATCCTTCCTTTCAGCCCCTTCATCAACAGGCCATTCGAAGGCTTACCAGGTAACACGGCAACCCAATGAAACTGTACCTCCCACATAAAAAACCGTAGCCTAAAGGAGGCTTCTTGGCAAGCATTTCCAAGCTTCACATTTTGGCCTCTCTCCCAGATGAGAAACCAGAGGCATTGGCAACTGGCAACACTGAAAAGTTTAAAGGATTTGAACAGCTGAGAGCTGGCAAACAGCAATGGATTTCCAGTTGCTGCCGCTGCCGCTTCCAAGACAAAAAAGGAGAGGAAGGTGATATGAATATGTTGGAATTCTCTGGATAAAAAATTCACTTGGGTTTGCAAAAATATGTAGTCTTCGCTTTTGAAGTAGACTTATAAACACTAACTCAAATCCAGCAGATGAAATTCTGTCCCTCTTACCTAGCGGTAAGCCCCAGTGAATACTCTGGGCCTCACTTCCATGTCAACATGGACAGAGCTGCATTATTACACAGATGTTTCTTCTTCTCCATTTAGCCTCAAAATGCAGCATGTTTGTCTCTTACAAGGTAAATGAATACACTAAGGACTGCCTTCTTTTTCAGGCAGCAGAGCCCCCAGATAACCAGAGTGGCTACCAGTCTGGCAATGCCTGTACATACAAGCTTCTAGAATATTCATTCTCTTCTTCCATTTTCACCCTTCATTTGGACCCCTTCTCATGCCACCTGTGGAAGCACCAAAGCTTGGCAGTTGCTTATTACATTTTTAAACATTTCCACTTAACGATTAGGGATGGATGAATCTACCAAGTCCAATTTTCTTCAGTTTCTCATTTTCCCCCCACATTTAAATTCATTTTATCCTATTTCTACATGTTAGTTAATTTGTTGGTTTTTTTTAAATCCACAGGAAAATTCATACTTATTTTGACATAGTTTTCTCTAATTGTACACATTTTCTACACACTTAACCAAATGTATGCATTGTTGTATACACAGAGATATATATTGCAAGTGATTTGTTATAATATCACTGGCTTCATGAACATCCCTCCTAAATGTGTGTTTTTGTACATATTGTGATTCTCTGTATTTTCTATCTGCAATTTAATGTTCAAAATACATCACTAATTTTAGAAAAGCTTGTCCATGGCTGGATCGCTTCAGTTGCTGCACAGGTTCAAGAAAGGCAAACTTGGTAACTTTGCATTTAAATGCAAAGCCAAAAGATTGCTCTCATTGTACAATCATATCACACTTACCTAGAAATAAGTTCCATTGAAAACAGCATGATTTCCTTTTGAGTCAATGTGGAAATCTTGTGCTGTTAGTGATGAGCAGTAAAACATAGCTTTTGTTTTTAAGTGTATAACTGACATGGGAATCCTGTGTGTCACCTTACTATGTTGAACTCCAGCTCCCATAATCCCTGATGGCTAATGAGAACTAGAGTCCAACTCATGAGAACTAGAGTCCAACTCATGAGAACTAGAGTCCAACTCATGAGAATTAGAGTCCAACTCATGAGAACTAGAGTCCAACTCATGAGAATTAGAGTCCAGCAAAGTCTGTTTGCTTTTGTAATCTCTAAGCTACAGCAATTTCAAAAGTATGATCTTTGTGAATTTCTATATGAAATGGCATGACCTACTTCACTATCCATTGTATTTTCATTTATCCAGATATTGCAGATAGGAGCATGTGTTCTTTTCATTTCAGCTTCTTTTGTAGCAGAATGAACAAAAACTCAAAAAAATCTTCATCTCCAGGATGAAAAGAAAATGATATTTTAAAAAAATGTAAATGTAAGAAAAACAGAAACTGACAGATTTATTCATCTCTGTCCAGAGGTTTGGGCACTACATTCAGAAAAGTCTGGGTATGAATCCCTGCGTGTTCAAATCCATTAGTACTTAACTGAGATGCCCTTTTGGTTTGATTGATTGTTTTTTGTCAGTCCTCTTTAATAGCTGCATGGCAGGCCGGCCATAATGTGGCCTTTCCATGCTGGAAATAGCTGTAGCCATTGGATATGGCCAGTTCAGATGACTGAGAATTTGGTTTCAGATCCTTTTCATGAGAATTTCCCAACATTCACTCATTTCTTCCTGTTCAGGGTGGAAAGAACTTTAAAATACAACAAGCTCACATACATGGGAAAGCGAAACCAACAAATTAGCCCATCCTGAACTGCAACACAGTTCTTGGTGGTTTAAACAGTTATGCTCTAATTTTATACCTCTTTATGTGGGAATAAGTCCAAGTGAAAACAATTATGTTTGGTTCTGAGTAGACACCTAGAGCAGTATGCTGTCAACTGTGCAGTTTGAGAGAAAAAAACACATTTAAATCTGCATTGGAGGGAGATTATATATGTATTAAAATTTATTTCCATAGTGCTTCAAGAGGATTTTAAGTGCACATGCACATACAAACACTCACTCAGAGAGAGAGAGAGAGAGAGAGAGAGAATGCATAAACGGAACAGAATTGTGGGCAAAGATATCCCTCTCTGTGTTTTTGGAACTGAGTGAGCAATGGCAAGTGTGTTTGAAAAGCTCATGTGAAAAACATCTGCACATGTATGTATAAAACTTGATTGTACATTCTAAACCATGGGACTTTCAGAATGATTTTGATTGTCTACAGACAAATCCATGTGTCCAAAACATTTTCAACATCTGATGGAACTGCTATTATTTCTCTAGGAAAAAGTTCTACAACTCCCAGCCTTTCCCGGGTAGTATAACTGGGAAATATTGAGAGTTGTAAGGCTTTTTCTGTCAAAACATGAGTTGGATTACTCCTTTATTGGTTTTTTTCCTTTCACAGCATGTCTTTCTGCCTTATAGAAGGTGTTTTCGGTGGCTAATGATTCACACGATCATAAAACACAAAACTATAATGAATTAAAGCCATAGCAAAATACAAATACAAAACAAAAAAAAGCACTGAACTACGAAGGCAAAATACTCAGCAACACAAAGGAGGAATCAGCAATCTAAAATACCATGTACTAATCCCCTCCAAAAGCTTCCTGCAACAGGAGCATTTTACTCTATGCCCTGAAGGAGTGAGGGGGCTGCCAGACAATGTCTCCCATTTTATTTTTCTACACAAGGAAAGGCTTTATGAAAATGTGCATTAGTGTTCCATTTCCATCATCTTCTCTATTATTCAACATAAAAATAATGCTGGTGCATCTTAATCTTGCTACAATGTGCTATAACAGACTTCAGTGCTGATCCATTACCACAGAGCCTCTTTGCCTGAATACTGAGGCAGAAATGAAATACTTTTTCTAATAGTAGATATTAGAAATACCAGGATAGGGCTTAAAAGCTCCAGTTTTCAACTGGCTGTGAAAACTGGGGGCTGAAAGCAATGATCATCACATGCAAGATTTAAATTATTTTCTTACTATATGAAACAATTTTTTTCCTTGATAGTTCTAATATGTAAATATTACTGGTTGCATGTATTGCACATAACTATTTTAATAATGGTATTTTGTTCTTACTGCATTTTCTATTTGTGATATAGAGCAAAGAACATCCACTTCTGTAAGGGAAAAAAAAAAACAGAAATACTGAGTTTAGTTTCCATATTGTTCCGCCCGGCCCCCACCTTCAAATCAAACACTATACTAGCTATGTTAGGGGTGGCTTGGTTCCTTTTTATGACAACTTCCCAGTATTTAAAAAATGTCTTTACACATAGGTTAGAAAGAAATGGCAAGCATTTTTAAGAGTTTGTGAATACGAGTTAAAAAAACCCCAAAATTGTCAAATTCATCCATATGGGTTTTGAATGCTTAACTCTTAAACAACTATGCATTATTCAGTCCTGTTGTGCTGCTGAATTTGAATTGACTTGATCTCACTTTTTTCTGATAGACTATTCAATTTTGTCTGCAACATGGTGGGCGTATTCACAATATGGTCCTATGGATGTTGGAAGCAGCTGTTCCTGTTGAATTGCACCTGCCACACCCTGCAGACAGGAGTGAACCGGGAGATTTGGTTTACTTGGACTTCCTGAAAAGACTGTTGACAAAATCATTCACCAAAGACTCTGAAACAGATGTGGTGATCACAGAATAAGAGGAACCCATCTTATGAATCAGCCACTAGTTTTAAAAAAAGAAAGTGAAGAGCAAGAATGAATTGTGAAAACTCCCATCAAAGAGAAGTAAACAGCAGGGATCAATATTTCAAGCTATGCTTTTCAACTTATTCATAAGTGAGCTGGAGTTATGAGTCAGTAGTGAAGTGGCAAAGTTTGCTGCGGAAACCCATTTATGCAGGTGGCTAGAACACCAAGAAATTATGAAGCGCTCTGGAAGGATGGGAGAAGGAGATCAAAATGGCAAATGTGCCTCAGTAGAAGCAAGTGTAAATTCATGTATGTAGGGGCAAAAGAATCCAACTTCAAATGTAAGTTGATGAGATCTGACCTAGCAGTGACTGACCAAGAAAAAGGTTCTGGGGCTGTGGTGGACAGCTTTGATGAAAATGTCAGGCTAGTATGAAAAAAGCAGTGGAAAAGCCATACTAGGAAACATTTAGGCATAATGAGGCATGCTAGGCATAATTAGGAAAGGAATTGAAAATAAAGCTTTTGATATCATACTCCTTTTATACAAATCTAAGATGCAAGTGCACTTAGAATGCTTCCTACAGTTCTGGTCATCACACCTAAAAAGGGATATTGCAGGTTGGGGGAAGTGCAGAAAAGGGCATGGGAAATGATCAAGGGGTTGGAGGAATTCCCCTCCGAGGAACGGTTGCAACAACTAGCATTATTTAGCTCAGAAAAAGGATGAGTGAGATGAGACATGATAGAGATGTTTAAAATTATGCATGGTGTGGAAAAACTGGGTCATCCCACGAAGTTGATTTGTGGAAGATTCAGGACAGGTAAAATAAAGAACACTATGCATACTAAAACTGTTAAATTTACTTTTATGAGATACAGCGATGACTACCCGTTTGGACAGTGGGATGAATTGATAGAGAATAAGGCTGTCAAAATGATGGGTAGAAAAAACAGCAGAGGCCAAAATACCAAACTAACGCCAGCTTATTTTAGCTTAAAGTGGTTAAGTAGGGGTTATAAATCTGGAAACTTGCTCTTGCCAAGGTTCTCCAAATTTCATCCTGAAATTCTATCTCAGTCCTCAGATAATGAGGTTTGTTTTGGCTTTTGTTCAGAGTTGGGTTTTGTTTGAAATACGCACATAAAGTCCTGTGCTTATTTTTGTGTGCATTTTCCAAATGTGTGCAACAATGGCACACGTCTTCGAAATGCATGCATTTTTCTTCCATTTTTTAAAGCATATTTGTGCACATTTTTCCAAAGAATTTCATCTTTGCCCACAAAGCATTCAAGCATGCCCAATGTCCCAAATATGATTGCAAGCATGTGTCTGCCAAAAATGTTTGCAAATCATGTTTGATCCACACAAATTTCCCAGGTCAATTTCCCCCTGCAAATTTAAAGCTGCACTTTAGTTAATAAAAGAAAGTTGTGCAGATTTAGTGAAAGTTAAACAAATTAACTAGACAGCATACTAAAAAGCAGAGACATCATCGTCCCAACAAAAGTTCATATAATCAAAGCTATGGTTTTCCCAGTTGCCATGTATGGCTGTGAAAGCTGGACCATAAGGAAGGCTGAGTGCCAAAGAATTGATGCTTTTGAATTGTGGTGTTGGGGAAGACTCCTGAGAGTCTCTTGGACTGCAAAGAAATCAAATCAGTCAATCCTAAAGAAAATCAACCCAGACTGCTCTTTAGAAAGTCAGGTACTAAAGCTGAAGCTCGAATGCTTTGGCCACCTAATGAAAAGGGACAACTCATTGGAGAAGACCCTGATGCTGGGAATGATTGAAGGCAAAAGGAGAAGGGGATGTCAGAGGTTGAGGTGGCTAGATGGGGGTCACTGGAGAGGTGGGTGTGGGCTTGAGTGCACTCCAAGGAATGATGGAGGACAGGAGAACCTGGAGGAATGTTGTCCATGGGGTCATGCACGACTTTGCAACTGAACAACAACAACCAAATTTGGACACATCTGATCACTGCTCCATTTGTGTAATTCTCCAATTTACATAGAGCAAGAAGTGATCATGATCCAAACAGAAATCAGGCACAAGACAAATGGCAAAATGTTGCTTGGAGAATCATAGCAACCACGAAATTCATTCATTTGCCCATCCCTGCTTAAAACTGCATATTTTTTCACATACATTATTCAAATGTACACATGCTGTCAAACACATTGGGGGGTTTTCAGCGGGGGTTATGAATCACATTAGAAGTTTGGAAATATACAGACATCGGTTGCAGATTGTTTCTGAGTCCTGTGTTCCTTCTGGGAGGTGTAAACTGGATACATCCTGATGGAAATGATTTTTCCAGGCATTCCTAAGAGAGACATTTCAATTAGTGACAACAGGGGGAAAGGGCTGCTGGGCAACTACCCTAAAAATGGTGTTTAGGCCTACTGGAAGACCGAGGGATGGATTAGGACCCCAGGAGAAGCAGGTTCGTGCCTGGGTCTGAAGTTCAGCATCTCATATTGCCAAAGCATAAACATCCATTAAATCTGAAAGGCAAAACTTCACTAGATGTCATTAGAAGCAGGCTGTTAGCTTTTTGAGGTACAAGGCAGTACAGAAGGTTGCAACATGTTTCTTACTAATTTAATACAGCAATCACACTGTGGCTGCAAAATTACTTTGTGCACATCCCCATGAAAGCAGGAAGTTAGTTACCTCATTTTCTACCGTTCAGTAGAATTGCGCCATTTGGTTGCCAGCCTGGAAGATCTGGCACATGAACAATTGGAGGGTTTGTAATAGTATTTATTAATGAAATGTCTTTCACAGTACTGCCACGAAAGGCTCTGCTGGCTTTCAGTTTACACTACGTTTTATAGCTCATAGCTTTTTATATGTGCTGTTATAATGAATATTTTGGTCTGCGTCATTCTGCTTTTGAGCAGTCCCAGGCTTACCCATTGTGACCAACAACTCTTTGCTTTTCTTTCCCAGGGAGACGTTACAATAAGGCAAGGCAAAAGATTTATTGCAATACAGAGCACAGATGATGCTGGGCCCAGTGTTTGCTCAGACTAACCATAGATCAAAGCTAAAGACTGTAGTTCATTGGGCTGATTTACACATTTTTTTAGCATCTGGAGGCTCACTTGAGCCTGGCCAAGGCAAGAGAGGCCACCCAAGAAAAAGGGGCTTCTTCCTCCTTCAGATCACATCTTTAGGCTCCCCTGGAGTTTACAAAGTTCCTTTGGGATTTTCCTTTTTCCTTGGGGATGAGTGAAAATTCCATTTCAATGTGAGGTTACCATAAATTGCAAAATTTTCCACAGTGGAAGCAAAAGGAATTTGAGATTTTTAAAAAAATGGGTGTGTGAGAACCTGTTTCCTCCTCCCAGGCTTAGGGCTTTGAATGCTTTGCCTGTAAAGGACCAGGCTTGATTCCCTGTGTATTCAGCCCCATCGCTGGAGCTGAATTGGGGATGCCAGCTCACCTTCAGCAGCTATATGTAGGCAGGTGCACCATGGTGCAGATGGGTAAGAACTGGACTGATGCAGATAAGTGAGAATTTTGTTTCAGTTCATTTCTGCTCAGATCTGATCCAAATTCACAAAGTTGATCATATATGGGTAAGAAAGAACTTGAGATTTAAAAAAGAAAAAATCCAGGGAAAGCAAAACCAATACAGTTGTGTAACCCTACCTTTCCTCTCCAAATATAGGCCCAATATCTAGCGAATCAGTGACATTTCACTACATGGAGAATATTTCAGCAAAGGATTGCTTTAATGCAGAAATCCAATATGCTGACTTAGATGGAGGCAAAATCTTCCCACTGAGTGGTTGCAGATCAAGACCACTCAAAGATGCCTTGACTCTTGCAGAGGTTCTGCAATACACAAGCCATTCCTCTGCAGGCTTACTATTATTATAATGTTAATCATGAACACATTATCATAGTATGTGAATTATTAATTGATTGATTGATTGATTTTTATACTGCCCAATAGCTGCAGCTCTCCAGGTGGTTCACAACAGCAAGTTTATTATTCCACTAATAAACTTGGCAACTTATTTTTATTTATTTATTTATTAAAACATTTTTATGCCACCCCATTCGCCGAAGCCTTACAACGTGCTGTACATATCAGTTCATACTGCTGTGGTGGATCTTACCTTACCTTACACTAGAATCTGCTTCTGATAGTAAGCCTCACCACCAAGCCAGCAGGGGAGGAGGAAGCCAGGGAGAGGCAACATGGGAGAGTCACACATCAAAGCACTTTCTGAGGCTGGGAGGCAAGAGAAGGGGACCCTCACACACTGCATAGCAAAGGCAGGCAGCAACTGGCCATCTTAGGAGTGACCACCCTGAAGTCAGTGGGACCGCCTTGTGAATAAGTACACAAAAGACCAGACTCTAAGTTTCTCTTGCAGCAACAGATGGGCCAGGATTTATGGGCATTTCTAGACTGAGACCTCTGTCGGGGAGCCTGGGTCCGTGTCTAGATAGCGCTTGCTCGCTCTCTCTCTCTCTCTCTCTCTCTCTCTCACACACACACACACACACACACACACACACAGGAAGGGGAAGGGGGAGAGAGTGAGAGATGGTTAAAAAACTTTCTTTACTCAAATTGGAAAAGTTGCCTTATTCTGAGTCAGACCATGGGTTCACCCAATCTAGTACTGATAGCACTGACTGGCAGCAGCTCTCCAGGGTTTCAGGCAAGCATTTTTCCTACCCTGTCTGGAGATGCCAGGGACTGAGCCTGGGACCATGGCCCTTCCCCTCAACAAGCAATGGCAGAAGCCATGAGCCAAAAGTAACCTATTCCAAGCCACAAGGATCACCTGGTTCAAACCATGCCAATAGGCACTTACCTCATTTGGCTTTATTCACACAGAAGCCACCGAAGGAAGTAAGGGTTTCCTCTGCCAAGATGCAGATACTGAGAACACTGAAGTACAGAAAGACCTGAGAGCGGTGAAATAAAAATAGAAGAAAGCTGCAATATACATTGTCGCAACCGATAGTTGTAGAAGACTCCAGTAATTTCTCAAAATGATTTAGCGCAGCCCATCTCGAGCTGAGGTCCTTGCAAGAAACCCTTTTCCTACCTGCACATTCTCATTCCTTGTCAGCACTACTTTTATCTCCACTCATCAACGCCTGGGCTTTCCTTTACCTGCACTGTATGACTGGCGTCAGACAACACAAGTCATGAACAGTTTGTCCATTGCCATGCCTTCCAAACCCAAGTCCAGCATGCTATGTTTGGTGTTTCAAAACCACAATCAGAAGCAACGATTTTCCAGGGGTTTCTACTTACCATTATGGTTCCTAGTGATGTCTGATCCCGGCATCATGGTTTCCACAGTCCTGGCATAAACCTGCTACAGAGACCCCTGGAAAGAGCAGCCATTTCAGGAGCCTCTCCGCTACCCATCTCAGCCTAGTAACTGATGCATCACTACCTACCTTAATCCTCTGTTCACATGATCCTCCACCTTCTCTGTTGTCATCCAGATGTCCACCTG
Organism: Varanus komodoensis; assembly: GCF_004798865.1. NCBI lineage: Eukaryota > Metazoa > Chordata > Lepidosauria > Squamata > Varanidae > Varanus > Varanus komodoensis. The sequence continues at coordinate 2,851,349 of NW_025336374.1, read as the reverse complement.
TCATTTTTTAGCTGCAGAGAGGCAGGTAACCCTGCCCAAGTGAGTGGCCTTCGAGTTAGCTGGTCTCTGTACTGCTATCTACCTGCTGTGCATTTCACTGCTGCCCGTCTGAGCTCTGCTGTTAATTTTCATTCCAAAGTATTTGGCTACTTGGATACATGCTACGTGGGGAAGGGGACCATAACGGGGAGGGGGCACCGTGTTTGGGCAGCGCAGCTTGCACACCAGTAGCAGATTTTAATAGGCCTTCTTGAGATGATAACCTGTAGTTTTTATAGGAAGGGATACTTTTATGAAAACTATAACCTTTCTTATGCTATAAAAATAAAGACACACTTCATATAGAAGAATCTTTCTTTTGGGAGGTTTGGGGTTGGGAAGGTCTGTCTGTATTAGAATGACTACAGTGTATTTCAATGGGGATTGTGGGGAATGTTCCAGTTGAAATGTGCGGAAGAAGGTTGAGAAGAGGTTCAAACTTGGGATACTGTATCAGGGAAGGCATTCTGGAATCAGAGGGGGAAGGAGGATTCACCCAAAGGGATGGGAGTTCACATAAGCAGGAAAAGAGTAAGAGGAACTGGTGTGTGGATTGTGGGTGGTAGAGGACAGGGGAGAAGAAGTTGATGGAGAAGAATTACAATGCACTGCAGGGTCCTGGCAGGGGAGGGGACTGAAAGCCCGTGTGGGATTGACTATTAGGCGGTTTGACTGTTAGACCGGGGATCTAAGAAAACGGTGTTCCAATTCTCATTCAGCCATGAAGCTCACTTACTTAGGGCTAATAATTTAAATTACTTAGGACTAATAATTTCCTCTCAATTGAACCCACCTCATAGGGTTGTTGTTCTGAGCAAAAGCATGGAATGGAGAACTATGTAAGCTACACTGGGTTCCCTGCAAGAGATAAAAGGCCATGATGGAGGAGCATTGCAGCAAAACAAAGGAGCTCTCTGTGGGTAGATTCGTTCATTAAAAGACAACTTTGGTTCATGGTTGTGGAAGGTAAGAGAAAGAACGCACCCAGGAAGCTGTGCAAAACAGTCAGGAAGAGGCAGATGATGTCAGCAGTGAGTGATGCACCTTGGGATTGAATTAAAAACAGAGTGGCTCATGGGATGTATGCTAACAATGGAAGGACTGAGTGGGGAGGATGGAAACCATGATGATGTAGATTTGATCATCTGGCAAGTAGATAAAAGACCATGATCCTTGGTAACCATATAGAGTTGCTTGTCAGGACATGTGAACTTGCCCTATATGCACGTGCACCACCCTGCATGGGACCCCAAACCTTACAGTCCTCAAGGTCAAAAAGATTGACCCTCATTTGCAGTCGCTGCTTGCAATACAAGATCACGTCTATAGGAACTACAAAACAACAACAACCACCATGGTCCCATTCCAAGGTAGCTAGAATGGCTACAGGTTCCCTCTTGCTTGCAAAAGAACAAGAGTTTTTCAAAGCAGGTTGCTGTAGCTGTATTCCTATTTAAGGAAATATGAAACCAGTGGAAGCCACCCACTTCCTGAGATGGAGTGTTCCTGGACAAATGGCAAAGCAAATGCCATCTCTACTTCTGGTAGCCAATGGTTCCAGTTGCCAGAAGATTCCAGTAGCCAATAGAAATTATTGAGAAAGATGGTCTCCACCTTCATAATGGGCTTAACATCCAAGATGGAAAGTCTGGGTAGTTCAGACTAGTTGGCCATTGAGGCAGAAAAGGGATTAAACTAGGGGAATAATTGCAGTCTAAATCAAAAGTTCTCCATTCCCACTAGGGATCTCTGAATCCGGGATGCTGTAAGTGGCACTGCTTGGCTATATGGAAATATAGATCTTCTCTACATGTTGACTACATCAGCCTCCTATTTGGTGGTGGATTCTGAATATATTCCAATCATCTGGGAACCCAGCTGGAGGCCTTCCATCTTCACTGAGATGACCATGGGCATGCTGGCTAGACATGATAGGAGCGGCAGTCCAACACACCTTGCACACCATCTTGGGGAAGGCTGTACTAAACAAAAGGAAGGTTGTGTATACTGTAGAAAGAGCATGTATGGCAGATCCGGGGTCAGTGGAGATGCAGGAGAGAAAGTTTGCTGATTCGGGAGCAGGAGGCTGGATAGATCATGGGTGGGTGCATTGGAATTCACTAGCCAAAATATTGGCGGCAGGTCTTTAATATTTTTTAATGTCCTGTTGCTTGTTAAAAAGCCTTGCACATTGACCAAGCATGCAATCTTGCCATAAATTACAACTTTCATGGATGAACTCTTGGCAAGACATTTTTATCTCTATAATGGAAATGGGGAAACAGGCACTCTGCAGAAAATGTGTTACAGACTTTGCTTCTCATCTAGAAACATTTTTGGTATTAAATGATTCATTAAGTTATACAAGACAACATGGCCAGAAGCATTTTAGTCTCCTGCTTGTGAGTTTATAAACCTTGAGGAAGAGGAAATTAACCCTGTCTGGATTACTTTCATCATTTGACTTTTCAGTGTTGTGAAGTGTTTTCGTGTTGGATTAGTACATGCGAACTGCATAGAAGGTGAAGGACCCTTTATTGTTGTTGTTGCTCAGTCACAAAGTCATGCCTGACTCTTCGCCACCCCATGGACAACATTCCTCCAGGCTCTCCTCTCCTCCATCATCCCCTGGAGTCCACCCAACCCCACACCCACCTCCCCAGTGACCCTATCCAGCCACTTCAACCTCTGCCTTCTCCTTCTCCTCTTGCCTTCAATTGTTCCCAGCATCAGGGTCTTCTCCAATGAGTTGTCCCTCCTCATTAGGGGGCCAAAGCATTTGAGCTTCAGCTCCAGAATCTGTCCTTTGAAAGAACAGTCAGAGTTGATTTCCTTTAGGATTGACTGATTTGATTTCTTTGCAGTCCAAGGGACTCTTGGGAGTCTTCTAGGGGTCTAATTTATGCAAGCTTGTATTGTGGCCTGCCATGTGGTTGAGAACTTCCCACTACCCCAACGACCACCACCACCATTTTTGCGGGTACTGGCTGAGTGCAGGAGAAGCCATTATTGACTGGCCCAGTAGCAATGCCTGGCTGAGCTGCATTCCTGTTGGCAGCTCCTATATTTACAGATCTGCCTTAAAGACAGCCAACAGGTCTACTGCTGTGCATAAATTGAAGCTGCCAAATACTATGTGAAATACTGCAACTTCAGCCAGGCCATATGTAAATATTTGCTTCACTTGGAAATGAAATATGAGCTCTTCTCAGAGCTTTTTGTGCCAGGACTTTATTAGAGACATTCATTAAATTGAGAATGTTTAGTGCAGCGACAATGAGCTACCTTCCCATCTCCACCCCAATGGATCAAGTGGGTTGCGAGACGTTCATGCTTTGACAAGAAGGTATTTATCCTGCAGTAAAGCTACATCTGCCCACATTTGTATCAAAAATGTACTCTGTTGGTATTCCAGGGACTGTTTCAGGGTCTTTAGACTAGAGACCATTGCTGGGGTCCCTGGAACCAGGGAGGGCTAGTGGAGTGTGTGTACAGAGAACCTCAAATGACTCAGGTAAGTAAGCCACATCACAAATTCTGCCTCTCTTTTTACCAGAGCAGTGCCAGGAAGCGGGTCTTCTGTATGCCACATTTCCCATGCCCCACCACCACATCACAAATTCTTAAACAAAGCCCTTCCCCATTCAAGCATCATTTCCTCCTTGTAGGTTTCCCGCAAGTGGCTGGTTTGGGGTTCTGTGTCAACTGAATCCTGGAATAGATGGACTTTGGTTGGATCCAGCAGGGCTCTTCTTATGCTCAAAGGTCTGTTGCGTAACTGGAGGGCACTTTTAAAAACCCAGATTAACAAATTGTTGTGCCCAATGGCTTTAATCAACAGTGCACACGTGGCAACTAACATTGCACTCGGATAGCTTTGTGAAAGGAGGCAGAATTATACCAAACATCCCCCTCTCCTTCTCTGAAACTGCTGATCAGAGGAATTTCCACCCCGTTCAGTGAGCTACTCCTGCACAGCAGCGCCTGCTAGTCTGGTCTGGGGAATGAGATGTGTAAAGAACGCTGGTCCAGCCAAGCAAGTAATGACTGGGGCCACGGCACTTTCACTAGGTTTGTTCAGTCCACAGGCATGAATGGTTACCCTGTGAATTGAATTTAATAGCAATATTTGTAATGTCTTACAAGCAACCTCTCGGTGTGGTTTTTAAAAGGCCTTCTTGCTGAAGATGTAGCTAAAATTTTTGCCATTATTATGTGTTTTTCGGCGCCAGGCTAAGACCTTTTTATTTAAGCAACATTTTAAATGCTAAATACAATTGAATTTTATCTGGCCAGGGCGGCTTATTTTATAATGTGTGTTTTAATTAAGATGATTTAATTAAGATGAATAAATAAATAAATAAATAAATAAATAAATAAATAAAAGCAGTTGCAACAGAGGCGATTGCCCTAAATTTGGTTTAGGTTTTCCTCTAGAGAAGCTGCTGGTGACTAATCTGTAGTGCAAAGAGTCATCAGGTGGGAGCTTGCTCGGAATGTTGCTGTTGTCTGAGGTCAGCCTGGCCTTTCAAGGGAGCTTCATCAGGGATGTCCCCCATATTACGGAAAAGAGCTTCGACAAGCCACCACCTCTTCATTTTTATGATCCAGATCGTTTGTTACTACAGTGTTGGCCAAGCTACGCACATCAGTGCTGATGTGGATAGTAGTTCCATGTTGCCAAACTGTAAAATAAAATTTGTGGAATATCGATCCAGGCTATTATTTTCCAACAGCTGAAGAAGGCAAGACTCACTGGAGATGGCAACCCTGCTAGGGAAGATCGAAGGCAGAAGACAACAAACAGGAGATGGATGGACTCCGCAAAAGAAGCCCCAGTCTGGATTCGACAAGAGCCGAGCAGGGCTACCAAGGACAGGACATTCTGGAGAGCATTCATGCATGGGCTCAAAATGAGTCGGAGACAACGTGATGGCACGTGATGACAACAATCCATCTTCCCTGAGTATATATAGTGTTTTTCTTGATTTTGTTGTTGTTGTTCACCTGAATTTTGGTTTGGTCATTGTTTTGCTCTGATTTTATTAAGCTGGATTTTTACCAGTTGTTGTATTGATTGCTGTATAAGCTGTTCTGTATTTGGAGAGATGCCATATGTGATGATGGATTATACATTTCAAAAGTAAATAAATATCTAGGAAAGGATGGCTATTCTGAGTTCACAAAGGAATTCGTACTTCTTTGTACATACCTGAGCCTGTTTTAGTCTCTGGATATTTTGTAACTGTATGTAATTGCCTAAAGACTTGGATGGTTTTCCCCAGGTTGATGGCTGGTTTTCCATTCCATCTGTCTTACAATGTTGTATAGAGACTTTCTGGTGTTAATTGTGTAATTGTTATTTGCCCTTGCTGAAGCTTTTTGTACCATCACCTCCATCACTTCCTGGTAAATCATGCATCCCCATCAGCCTAGCAGTGCTCACCAGCATCTTTTACAAGAAATGAATCTTGATTCTAGTTTAGACACACATACACAGAGGGAAAAAGAGAGAGAATAACAGAGGAAGACTAAAGTCCCCAAGAGAGCAGTCCTATGGAAGAAAAAAAAAATCAGAAGATGGAAGGCAAAGATTTCCTCTGCCACTCTGTTCACCTGCCAGCTTCATCCCAGCAGAGTGTAGGAGTCTCACAAGCCTCTGAGTTGTGAGGCTTTCAAGCAGCAAAGGGATTTAGCCCTAAGACCATGATGAGGGCTGGTGTCTCTGCACAGAGCACCCACATGCCCTTTAAATAAACTAACTGGTCTGCAATTCCTCTGGTCATGGAACCTTTCTGAAGACATTTTTCCCCATGGAGCCCAAACTCTATCCCTGATTTTTACTAAGCATGGTGAACCCACAACGTTCTTCCTTCTTTCATCCGCTCCGATTGCCTGAGTGCTTTGCATAATGTAGTAGGTTTGCAAATACAGAGAAAACATTTTAAATATAATGAATGAATAAAGTGATTATATGCTAATATCCCAGATGAATTCTTCTGATTATTCCCAACACTATGCAATAGCGTCCTAGGAACCAAATGATGTGATACATTTCCTTGATTGCTGCTTGGAAGCCAACTGACAATTGAATAGTTGGCCTCATGTGGTTTCATTTTAAAATCCATTTTAAATTTGATTTTTGAGATTTTTTGCGGAACCCCTACAGGGCTTTTGCGGAACCCTATGGTTCCACAGAGCACGGTTTGGGAACTGCTGGACTAGACAGTCTAGAAAGCAAGTGACTAGCATTGCAAATCTGAATGCACATTAACTTGAGAGTGACTCCTTTGCTCTGTGTGTGGTTTCCTACAAAAGAAACGCCAGCAGAAAACAACCAGGCATTTCCTCAAGGCTTTGTTCTTGTCTATTGAGAAGCGAAAGAGAAGTAATCAGTCAACTAAACAGCCCAGTAGGATGCAGCGGGTCAATTTCAACTGCTGCTCAAAAGGGCATGCATGCACATCAGTGCCGGTAAGGATTCTAATTTTATCTTTGTAAAGAAATGGACCGCAGTAAAACTGTCAAGGTTTTCCCATCCCAGCGGAGAGCCAAGGGGAGCTCCGGGCTAGCCAGCGTGCCATGGGCTACTTCCTTCTGCTAGACAGCCGCAGTAGGGCATTTTCTTCTGTAACAACACACCAAACAAACAAGCATGACAGAGATGATAGCAGCAAGAATACTGAGGGCATGTACAGGCACCCGAAATAGTAGAGAAATTCTTACACATCAAGGCTGCAATCTGTTGTGTGTTCATGCGGGAAAAACAATGTCTTACGATGTTCCAAATTCCCTGGTCGGTTTGGGGTTTGGTTTGAACCTGCAAAGGACTGCACCCTTAAGCCTTCTCTACACGCTTATTATACCAGTTCTGGGGGACATCCATGCCCATTATTTTGCTATATTTGTTGTTGCTGATGAGGAAAATGTCCTGTTCTGGCTGGTTAGGAGGCAGAGGTAGCCAGTAGCTTCTTGACTAGCATGGAGTATGCATTGGCTCTCTGCTGGAACTAAGGAAGCTGGCTGGCTGGGGAAAGCCAAGAGTTAAAGGATTTCTTCTGTCTAAACATGCACAGAGCCAGTGTGGTGTAGAGCATGGAACTGGGACTCAGGAGTTTCTGGTTCTAGTCCCTGCTCAGCCGTGGAGCCAACCAGGTGACTTTGGGCCAGTCACAGGCTCTCAGCTCAACCTACCTCATGCGGTTGTTGTGTGAGGATAAAATGCACCTTATAAACTGCCTTGAGCTCTTTTCAAGAGGAACAATTGCAAGATATAATTTTGGAATAACCATATAAGAACAACAATAGAATTGTGCCCTAAGTCTCTGCATTCAGATGCCAGAAAAGGTCAACCTCACACCCAGCTCCTCTGGAAATTGTTTGAAAAATCTCCTGCAAATATCAGACCAGTCATATTTCCACAGTCATCCCTACAAATTCCATAAACATACACCAGAAGAGTGGCAATAAGACAGAGCACTGGTGGCACTCCATGACCAGGAAAGGAGAAACCAAACCCTCCATATCATGGGAGGGGGTTTCAGAAGCATCTGTAATTATAGGCAAATTTCTTTACCTTTCCATCCTTACTTCCACAGTTCATGAAAAGTGTAATTGAAACCTAACTGGCTTTTTTTCATTGGCTTGCCCCTGTTCTTAAAATGTCATTTCTGACTGAGTGCATCTCCATTACTGACCAAGGACCCTAAAAAGTTGATTGTCTGTATTTCATTATAATGCATCTATGTTATTTCTCCTCCTCCTCTTCCCAAAAGCAGCTGGGTGCTGAAGGAAGGGCAAACCTACTTCAAAGATAAAATTCCACCTAGCATTAACTCTGACAGAGATGTAAAGTCTTTTTTTCCTGTTTACTACAATAAAACCCTTGAAAGCAAAAGCATTTTTACAGTAATAAATTTCAAGACATTGAGCACTACAGAGTCAGATGAGCAAAAGAAACAAACAGAGAAACAACAAAAAATCCTATTCTCAGGAAGAAAGAATTATCACAGGACTAAATTTAAAGCATTTTCTCCTCCAAACATTTAAATCTTTCTTTAGCAAAATACTTAAGATGTCAACAAGAATAAATTTAGCTGAAGCATATGTAAGAACAAACTTTCCACTCCGGATGACTTATTAGCTCTGTACCGGCTGCTTGGTATGCAGCTTGCCCGGCATTAAACGGTAGCACTAACAGCAGCATTCCAAACTGTCCGGATAATTTCCTTACTCCTGGGCATTTGCAAGGCCTTACACAACTAGCTGAAGTACTTCTGGGAAACAAGGAAGACTTTATTGAAATGTAAGAAGGGGAAAAGGGAAGGGAAGGAAGGAGGAAAGAGAGAGAGATTCATCTTGAAGCAGCCTAGTTTGTTAATATTCCCTACCCTTTCCAGGGGAACTTGGTATTACACAGCTGTTCTGTGTGTTTTCATTCCCTGTAGGCCCATTTAGAGCTTCAGAAAGTACTAAGCAATCCTTAGGATGCTACCAAATGAGGCTTTTCTTGAGCAACCCCTCCTCCTGCCTCATTCCAGGCATTTTATTGCTGAAATCCAGATTGTATCATCTTCCACATGTGATGCTCCCATATTTTCCCACCACTTTGTCCATCTTTTGATCATTTGCCATCACGAGCATCACCACTGCCATCATCATCAAAACCATGCTTGGTGAATACTCAAGTTTCTAGAAACCCCACACATACAGACACACGCAAAATCGGGGATGCCAGTGGGGAGGGATTAATTCTACAAGATCCATGCTAACGTAGTTACAGGGTGATGCTGAGGCCCTTTGGTGGCATGAGAGCGCATTTAATCTGACACATCCCATCTTTGCTGCTACCTCTCCTGCCCCAGGATACTCTGATCCGCGGCTCTCCATTACCTGTGGAAACATCAGCAGTACTAGATCTCCCCCACACAGCTTTCTGTGCATGTTCAGGGGCCTTCAGGAAGCAGGAACACTGTCCTGAGGGCAAAGCAAGGTGCCCGCTCCTTGAACCAGTGAATCAGAGCATCGGTGTGGTTTTCTTAGACCTATCTCTGGAAGGCCAAGCCCTGCCTGAACTAGCAGTCCTCACCTTGAGGAAATGCTGTCCTGTAGAGCACAACCTACCAAGCAGGTAATGTGTCTGCAAAGGTGTTTGTCATCTGTCGCTTATTTCAAGAAATTATCAGCAAAGAATTATCCCTTGAAATAAAGAGCCAATGGCAAGCCTCCCCATCAAGTGACAAATGCCCCTTCCCCACCTTTCCTTGTTTTTCAATTACTGTGCAGGGAGCAAACTGCGGAAATCAACCTCTGGCGGGTTTTCTGAGGTTTGCTGAGTCGCAGGTTCTGCATCTAGACAATTAAGGACCTTGTCACAAAGGGACAGACACAGCATTAAGCTGATGCATGCAGAAAGAAAGCTGGCCCTATTTATCCTGAGACTTTCTGGATATGTGAGTTTCACCTGATATTGTGACTGCAGCTAGGAGAGGCCACAGGGGGACCTGTCAGGTTCAGTAGGTCATGGAGCAAAGCTCAGGAAACCAAGGTTCAATTTGGAGGCCAGGAAGTACTTTCTGACAGTTAGGACCCCAAGGGCATGGAATGGGCTTCCACGGGAGGTGGCTGAAGCCCCATCGGAGAGGGTGTGAACATGCACATGGTAGGCATATTATGAGTGGAGCCGGCTGGAGCCGGGGGTCAGACTAGATGGCCCAGGAGACCCCTTCTGGCTTGCTTTGTTTCTATGTTTCTATTTGTACAAGCCTCACTTCCCCCATCCACCTTGCCTTTCTGGATCTACCTGAAGCAAAGCATGAGATGCTACAGTTCTGGTACCCAGGCAGCCTCTGAAGATGCAGCCCTAAGTTCCGAGTGGCAGAACCTGGGAGATTGAGAGGGTCCAGGGTACAGAAACTGATGTTATTTGGTGGCCCTTGGGCTATGTCTATTTGAGCTGTACAGTGGTCTTGAAAAAGGAAGTCATGCATGAAAGAGAAAAATGCCTCATTTTTCCAAAGCGGGCTGTGTTTTGTACTCATCTGCCATTTGAGTCAATCCTCGCAGTGGCAACTGTCTTTGCTACAGAGGCAGATGATAGAACGAACAGAGCAGGTAGTCCTCTTCCCCAATATCAGGACAGTGGTTAGGACAGCCTGGTTGGGGTGACAACATGTGTCCCTCCAGATGTTGTAGGACTGCAACTCCCATCGGTCCTAGCCAACATAGCCAATGGTCCTCACAATGCCCTATCAGTCGTTAGCAGAAAGCCGCTGCTTGCAAAGCCATCTGGCACCAGACAGTGTTCAAACCCAGCAGTGTGAAATAGTTATAGCAAGGAGCAGCGGCATTAAGCATTCTGTGAGGCTGTGCGGTTGCGGAGCAGAAACGAGCATTCTGCCCTTCAAGAGGCATCACTTCCTGAAACGAGATGTTCCTCTTCAATCATGGGCAATACACTCACCCTAATCACCCTGTCACGCTTTGACCTGATGCCTCGCAAGATGAAAAGAATGGATTCACAATCCATTGCTTTGACAGAGTGAGCTGGCTTGATTTGCTCAAGAATACGGCAGCGGAGAGATCTGTCCAGTCTGAGGAAGAGCGGGACACGGCGGGAGGGAGGGAGGCGACGTTTCCTGGCGAGGTTACCGCGCACATCAGTTGAACATAGCGAGGATGCCTTCGTGTTACGTTGGGAATGAGAGGGGCAGTTGTTCTTGGTGTGCATTCAGCTCTCGCGGGTCTGGGCTCATCAGAAGGGGATGGGGAAGGAGGCAGAGGGGGCCTGGGAAGGTGGAGACTTTGAGATGAAAAGAACTGCAATGCTTATGTTGGGAAAATTCAGCTAAACTGGCAGAAAATGGTGTTTATGTGTCTTCGTGTTATATAATGCCTGCACCCCTTTTTCTCAGGAAGCACCCAAAACAATTCTAAGCCAGGTTACTGTTTGGCATTTGCTGTTCCTTTAAGAAGTGGGACCTGATGGTTTCCCCAAGAAGCTGCCAGGGCTATTGTTTTGCTGATTGGTAAGAACTGGTCAGGCTGCCGGGTTACAGGATTACAATCACCCTCATTTGCATGCCAAGACTCACAATAACCCGGTGATCTTTATGTTAACATCCTGCAATCAAATACCATTGTGTTGAGCCACCTCTGCAGACCTCGCACCTTCTTCTGACTTTGTTCACCCTGTTTCATCAGCTGCACAACTGCTGGGCCCATGTGACTCAGAATCTACGAAATATTCTGTATATGTTCTAAAAGCTTGTAGTTGGCAGTGAGAACCACTACCTGGTCACATGTTGTCATAAGTAACTGCAGGGGGCCTGGGTGATCTTTCACTAAAACTGCTGGGGTTCAAGGTGAAAGGGGTATTTCCTAAATAAACCTGGTTTTCTTTGTTGCGGCTGCCATTGAGACTTTCCGGACACTTATCTCAAGACCATCCTCCCCAAGGGCTCAGGCGGGCTTTAAGAATATCCCAAGATGTAGAGCTATCAGGTGGGGTATGTGAGAGGGGCTCTCAGTGTCAGGTGAACTGGCACAACTGGCCACCATGATTCAGTGCCAGGAGAGGACTGCTAGCTGCCTAGAAGGTTGGTGCACACCTTTTCCTAAAGGGATTGGGCCTAGACGTACTCAAAAGGAGGGTTTCCAGAAGTAGTTGTTTGGATTGGGTTCAACAAACCACTCTGTGTGTGCTCAGAGATACATTCTGTGGTGCTTGAGTTTATTAAGTATGCCATGTTGAATAAAGAGCTTTGTTCAAAAGGATAGTTGTTGCATTGGATGTGCAAAGGGAGGAAAACCCCGGCTCACAACACCGTAACCTTCTCCGTGAATCAGTACATGTATGAGCTAGTCCACAACTGGCAGAACTATGCACTGTCCAGGTGTGTAAGACAGTTGTATGTGGATATCACAGCGGATACCCACAGGGGACTGTTGTGCTGTGTGAACCTGAACCAATCCCAGAAGACAACTTGTTTCAGAGCAGCAAGCCAGCTGACATCCCTTGGGTTCAAGGAGCGTCTGTTGTCCTCTCAGTGGGGCATCCCTTCATCCAGAGCTGTGCAATTGACCCCATCAGAGGAAGAGAGACCTGACTAGCCTGACAAGAGTGGCAAGAAACCCTTGCGGTTCTTGCCAGGTATTCCCTGGCACAAGGAGCACCTGCAAAGAGCAGCCCACACTGTCCCCCGCGGCTGCCACCATTGCTGCTCTCCCTGAGGGCTGCCTGGGGCTCATCCCGGCTTGTCTGGTGATTCACGATCCCCATTTTGACTGCTATGAACAGTTCCTTCAAGGTGCCCCTTGACAAATTGGATGCCCTGTTCATAGTTGCCAAACTGCATCATCACTGTTATCATCTCTTCTCACCCACCATTTTTGTGTGTGTAGTAAGTGCCCATAGTTGCACAATTACTGACGTGTACAGCTGCATGAGACCCAACCTGACACTGGCGCTCTTATTCCTAGGATGGGATTTAGGACTGAGGTCAATATATGTCCATATGCAACTTCAAGGCTGCACAAGGTACACAACCAAAGGCAAACATGCTCTGTTTCATAGTGTGCCAGTGTAAGAAAAGGTGTAGGAAGGATTTTGCATTTCCATACACAGCTCTTTGTTTGTGTGGGGAAGAGGTTCCAGTCATAGAAAGCTGGGCTTCTGGCAGCACTGTTAGGGTTTAACCAATTTTTGATACAATTGTATTACTCTACATATTAACAAAATAAGCTAAACCATATAAACAAATTCTGTTTATTTCTTATTTTGTATTTCCGATATTCATTTGATTTCATTATTAGTTTTATTGATATTACATTGCATTTATCTTCTGTATTCCTGTTGTAAGGAATCCAAGCTGGTTTATAAGGTTCTCCAGCTCCCCATTTTGATCTTCACAACAACAACCCTGTGTAGTAAATTAGGCTGAGTAATTGGTCCAAAGTCAACATGGGAGCGTCAGGGCTGAGTGACGACTAGTTCCCAAATCTCCTAGCTCCCCTGTCTGACACTCTGAACACTAGACCAAACTGGCTTTTAGTACATGATTATAACATAATTGAAAGATCACATGATGTCATAAAAGCCTGATTGCCTATTTAATTATCCTCAGTGTCATCTACACCACTGTAACCATGGTCAACCATTTTGTAAGGTGGCTGCCACAGCAGTCAGGGAGCAAATCAGAGATAGCCCAATTATCTAAATTTGTTCAGGTATTTAGCTCTGAGTAAAATGTGTGCCTTTTATCAAAAAGTGCACATTTGTAATGATACATCCAGTTATGCCATTAATGTGTCATGGCTTGGTGCAGAAAGGAAAGAAGTGAAGCCAAGTGGCAAGGGGAAAGAGACCGATTGCATTCTGCTTCCAGCATGCAAATCCCATTGCTCCACTGTAGAGTGACCATTTAAGGTTCCTTTCCCAAATATACCACAAAGTGGTCATCTTAAGTAGCAAGGCTGGATGAAGAGAGCGGATCAGCCCAAGTGCCAAAGTGTTCCACAGGTGCCCTGATTTTCCATCTTTCCCATTCCATGCAGGAAAACTGCCCAATTATTAGAGGGATGCAGTGCTATTTTGGAGCTCATTTGATTAGGGAAGCATTTTGGATGGCCCAAACTCTGCTCATGAGTCCAAATAAAGGGATGGGGGGCCAATTGTGCTGTTCATTAAACGTTGAACTAATATCACATTAGTTTCCCACACACGTGCTCCAAAAAAAATTAGACAGGATGTTGCATTAACAAAATTAATTCTTTTTATATTGAAAAGAGTCATCAATATTTTAAAAAATCTGATGAACAGAGTTAAGATATTGCTGCTGGCACATGCCTGGAAAATACAGATGAGCAATGTCAAGGATGCCTAGGGAACAGCTGAAATTTGTTGGTTTTTACAAGAGACATTATGAGTCCTCCCTTAAAAAAAAAATCAGTGGTAGATCTGTTAAAGAGTCTCTGATCCAGTAACCTTTTAGGAGCCATGGGTTGCACGCACCTTCTGTGCTCTTCCAGTACAGCCACTGACATGTCTGATACAGACATGATACAGAGAGCACTTTCAAAGTGGTGTTCCTACCTGTGCAGGGAGGATACTCCCGTTTACATAAGCAAAGGTGGAAGATTCTAAGAAAACATTGACCTGGAAGGATCCAAGCTTCTAAAAGGCATCCAACATGGCATGTAGATATTAGTGCATGTATGGCAGGTGGATATGGAGGCATCAGGGTGTGTGAATGGGGTACAGGGTATATGAATGGGTGCACAGTGTTCTGACTCCATTCAATGCTCACCGGAGCTCAACCTGTGATCCCAATAAGGACCTCCCAACTCAGAGTTTTCCCATGAAGGAAGGCAGCTTTCTCTGATAAAAAGGTTGCCAACTCCTGATTTAGTAAAGGGCTCTAAACAATAAGTATTTTCTTGGTTCTCAAGTGACTACCGGAAAGTAAGCAATCATATGATGCTTGCAGCATACAATACCAACTCTTTGGATGGATGTTGGAGAAAGCTTACTGGACACGCCAGTGGGAAATTTCACCCAGAACATTCTGGTCCTCCTGAAAGAAGGTAGAACAGGGGCAGGAAATGCTTGACTCTACTCAACTACCATTAAGTCCATTGCCACCTAGTGACTCAATTAGAAGATGACACCATGCAGCCAGCAACACTTTTGAATGATTTCCTTTGCAGAGTTGCACAAGAATGTTACCTGTGAATCAAATCCTGGTTTCTTGGCTGTTGCAGATGTTGCAGGAGGAGGCATTTCAGTTAATCTCAGTCAATCCAGCCAAATGCAAGTGATAAATGTGTTGATGCTGCAGCCAAACAGGGTGCTCAAAGAAAGCTGTGGTTCTCTTTCCTTTTCTGCAAAAGCTCCATGCCCATTTTAGTGGGTCCCTTATGTTGTGAAGCTGGCCAAACTCAAAATTCAATGATAAACCCAGGTCTAGGAACTGGATCCTCTTTAAACCACTTCCTTCTCTTTTTCTCCAGCATCACGGCAGTTTCCAAGTGATGATCTTGTCTTGTCCATCCTCTTTTAAAACTTTTTCTAAAAACAAAAAAGCACTTAGCTATTAGCTCAATGTAAAGGAAAGCAGCTATTTTCCAGAAAGTGCATTTTAAACAACTTTTAGCCAAAATAGGATCTTTGGAACTTGCAAAATGAATGGCACAGGTGGAATCTCTCTGCTGCCTTTCTTTCTCTCTCCCTCTATTAAGGAAAGTTGTAAATCTTTAGCTCTCTCACATCGTACCATTTCCTTGGTGCCTGGGGAGGCAAAGTGATAAAAGTATACAATGCAAGTGTAAGCAGCTTGTTTCCTCCAACTGGCTCCTGAAGAGGAACTTATTTATTGATAAAGCATCTGGAAAATATTAAAAGGTTACAATGTCAATAAACTACATATGCAGGAAAGTGAAAAAGCTGGGAGCGGCAAGAATTAAAGAGGCATGATTGTTCAGCAAGCAACTTATTGTTACTTATCATGGCCATCATTTGGCAGGAGATTATTCTACCTTTCCAGAGGAGGTTGTTTGAGCACGGGAGAAAGAAAGAAAGCATTTCCATCACCGAAGCAGCAGTATTTCATGTTTAAAGGAACACATCCTCCTGTAGCAACCTAGCCAGCAGCCACGATCTTTTTTGATGACTTTGGTTCAATTGCCCAGCCCTCCTTTCCTCCCTTGGAGGCAGGAGTTTGGGGCCTTTTTCTCTAATGGTTGCCTGGGTACAAGTCTGTTGAGCTTTAAGCATCAGGTGGAGGGGCTTTCTATTTTTATTTGTGCTAGCTTTCTAAATGACAAATGATGACTACTTTATTGTTCCTTCAAAGTTTTGAGTATTTAATTATATTATTACTATTTCACACCACCCTTCTATTTTCATGGAAGTTGTTTTGGTGACGGTTTTAATCTTTGTTAAGTTTCATATTGATGTGTTGTGTTAAAATTATGCATTACCAAATAAGTCCCCCATATCTGGTTAATTCCTGCTGCCTACTATCAAATCTACTCATTTATCTCTTTACACGTCCAAAGGCCTGGGACTCTCAGAATCTGGATTCACACAAAATGTAAAAGATACATGACTTTACTAGATTGGTAACGGCTTGCTAAGTTGCTAGTTTACCAATCTGTGTATGCCTTTAAGGAGTTCCATATGAATGGAAGCATTGAGTTAATAGCGTGCAGGTGGTAGCATTGTGTTAACTCTCAAATTGGATACTGGAGGCTTCTTGGAAGCTATTTTTAAATTTTGTTTTAGTGAGTGAAGTAGCCACCCAGGCAAGTCTGGTATTGAGAATGATCTTTCAATCCGAACAGTAAAACCAGCTTTTAACTGAGCACAGCTGTGTTGATGGAGAAATAGTTTGCATCCCATTATGTATTTAAATAGCTGGGGGGAAACATTTGCTGAGATGAATTGTCTGTGTTGATGTTTTTCCCTTGCACACAGTCACGGGGAGGCTGACCCTTGTCTAGCTAGTCTAATAGAAAACTCTGAGTAGCCCTGGGGTGTTTAGAAATGTTGTCCTAGCTCAAACAATGCACCTACCACACAGAGCATACACACTGTTTTAAAATTGACCATAGGATATAAAAATACAAATAAACAAACAGAGGAGGAGAAACCACTCCCAATATAGCCAAAATTCACACAATTGAAAGATGTGGCCTGAATGGGATCTAATCCAAGGTGGCTTCCATTAAAATTTGTTCAAGGCAGCTCTCATGGCTCAGTGAGGACAAATACTTCCAGGGCCTGCAAACTTCATAATAATACATCCCCTCATTTACCAGGTCTTATGCTTCTGCTCAACTAAATATGCCCTGGATACCCCAAACTTCACTGGCTGAGTTGGTCTTTCTAGCCCTGCTGTCTGGCCCACATTAGGTAAATTAGATTAGGAACCATGTTAGGAATTTCTTAGATTAAAAGATGAGTTAGAAATGTCACTACTAAGCTGCTAATCAGCTCAGAAAGCTGCTCTTAGCATGTCAAAACGCAGAGTCACTGGTCATGCCTACCTGAACGATTTCTCCTCAGCAGCTCTTACAAGGAGCATCGCCAGGGAGCCGGCTTCCATTCCTGGCTGGCCTTTGTGCTCTGCTCCTTGATCGTTGGCCCAGGAAAATGAAGGCAGAGGCTTCCACACTCGTCCTGAAACACCCACGGCAATGGCAGCATCTCATACTCCAGTCTGAACGCATAGCACGATTGCCATGAAGTCGGCCTGGTGCTGTGATATTCGCTGCAGCAAATGGCCAGTGATGCATACAAGAGGCTGGAGGGAGCAATAAAGAACTATATTTGAGCTGTAATATTCCTGTAATCAACAATATATAATTGGAGATTACTATATATTGATATATTTCATTGTTCCATAATATGGACTCCTCCCTTTTTTTGCCTTTTTAAAATTTTTGTTCTGGTGTTGTTACTATTGTTTCACATTAAAAGGTGTGTGTGGGGGGGTGTTTTTCTTGCGTGTAAAATATACATCAGAGCTGGAAAACCTGTGGCCCTAGAGACTACAATTCCATCATTCCCAGCCAGCATGGTCAATGATGGGAAATAGCAGTTGAAGGACATATTCCCAGCTGAGATATGGATCTATCTCTGCCTAGATATGCAGCTATACAGAAATGGGCAAGGTGCATTTCCAGAAGATCTGGATGTCAACTTCCACTCTTCCTGACTGTTGACCATGCTAGAAAAAGGCTTCTAGGAGTTGAAGCCCAAAACATCTGGGCTGCCCACCAAGGATGGTATGGAGATGGACAATCCATAGCAGTGGGAAGATTCACTACTTCACAATGCATAGTTCAGTCTCTGCTGGAAGTCTGTCCTTCTCCCAATAGTTCATTATGAATTTTGCTTGGTTTGTAATGACTAAAAAAGTGTTTGGGATAGGAAGAGGCTGTGAAATTACATCATGGCACTGCAAGTTATGAACTCATGGTTGCTCTTTAATTCTAAAATGCAGGCATGGGAGGAGATCAGGACTGGGACCACAGTGGCTGGGTTGACCCATCACCGTAAGCGACCCTGCATGGTGCCCACGCTTCATGGTCTTTACCACAATGTGCCTGACAGATGATTGAACGCATAGTGGTAATTCTTTCCCCTTCCCCTCCCACCATCTCCTTCCCCCAAGTCCTCCAGGAGGTATCCCAGGAGACACTGCAGGGCAGAAAGAGGCCCCTCTCTTTGACAGTCACAACTGTGAGTCAAGTTGGTTCATGGCTGCTTGCCCTGAAGCTCAGCAAAGAGGACAAGGCAGCTAATTAGACACCCCCACCTTCTGCTCCGAAAGAGACCTGGGGGGGGGGGACTGATCCACGCTGAGGCAAATGTGGGGGGAATCAGCTTGGCACTGCTGCAGAAAGGAGCATCTTTATCCAGCGGATTTTTCCCGCTGCTCTGCAGGCATGCCTGAGAGAAGCTTCTCATGCATGTGACCAGGAGAGCCAAGAACCAGCTGGGTGTTGACCCCTGGTTGGGAACAGCCTGCTCAGCAGGTTTCCCTGCTCTTCACCTTTTCTCACTCCCACCTGCCAGAGAGGTGTTCCCAATCCTGGCAAGTGGGAGCAAGGATGGGGACAATGGGGGAATCCCCTGAGCAGTACAGCCCCCAGCAGTCTGATTTCCACCTCTCCCACTTGCATGCATGCAGGCCATGGGGAGGTGGCGGCAAGGGAATCGGCTGAGCGTCACTCCCAGTTCAGCTCTTCCATCCAGCTGATCACCCACAGCTGCCCCAAAGAGGGCAAGAGAGACGGCATGCCTCTTGCAACTGTCCGTGGTGCTCTCTGGTGAGCCGCTTGGCTGGCAGCTCTCTGGTTCTGGCCTTGGCACCACAATGAGTTCCCTTTGCCAGGTTCAGATGACGCAACAAGCCATTGTGCTACCATTTAACCATAGATCAGCCTGTTCTTTCTGTTTGCAGTTTCTAAGGAGTAAACCTGGCACCCTGAAACACCACAGTGGGGTTTAGATGACACAACAGACCAGCAATGGTGAAAAACCACTGGACAATCACCTGCTTTCTTCTGGCGTCACTCCCAGTTCAGCTCTTCCATCCAGCTGATCACCCACAGCTGCCCCAAAGAGGGCAAGAGAGATGGCATGCCTCTTGCAACTGTCCGTGGTGCTCTCTGGTGAGCCATTTGGCTGGCAGCTCTCTGGTTCTGGCCTTAGATGACACAACAGACCAGCAATGGTGAAAAACCACTGGACAATCACCTCCTTTCTTCTGGCAAACACGTCCCAAGTGTCGTTTGTGTTGTGTGAGCCCGTCCGGTGTCTGGGAAAGGGGATTTTGGCCCTTTCTTCCTCCACCATGGTCCAGATGAAAACACACCCTTACACACTCAGTCACTTGAAAGCTGCTAGCCGGAGCGAACGCCCCCTGATCGCTGGAGGGAAGTATCGTCCGGACAGCGATGGAGAAGGAACGCCATGGCTCTGGTCCTCCTTGGCCCACCTTTCCCTGCTGTGCCCTGAATACACGACAACTTCCTTGAAACTGTCTCCTAGGTTCTGTACTGCAGTGACCGGCAGGCTAAACCAGACAACTGGCAATGCATGAGTAGCTAAGGGAGCAAAGTAAAGATTTGCTGAATGGAATAGACACTCGCCTCTTTCGTTCAGGCAAACACACACCAAGTGTCATTTGCAGAGAAGCTTTGGCAGCTCCAGCAGATCAAGCGGGCTGAGAAGTTTGCATCCATTGTTCTATGACAAATCCCCCCTCCACTGCCCAGCCCTCTTCCTCCTGACTGAAAGGTTATTTAACCACAGAAAATGCAAGGTAATAAACATTCTGGCAATGGGGTTTAGAAATAAGCAAGGCAGTAATTTTGAGAAATTGAGGTTTCAGGAAGTTGGCCCTTGCCTTTTTATTCCCAATTAATGAATCTTAATGCACTGTGAACTTCATTAGCAAAAAACAGGTTTAAAAGCTCTTCTGATTTGGGGATACTCATCATTCATTCTGCTTGCCTCCATCAAGAGTTGCTTGCTTTAGGTGGGGTTTTCTCCTCTTAACAGAAAAAAAGAACATCGCAGCTGCTTTCATTATCATGAAAAAGCGGTCGCAGGCTGTATATATGTCCAAGGATGTTTCATATCAGACGTTAATGGGACTGTGGTATCTCCACGGCAGCTCTAGTTCTGTGAACATAACTGGTGTGTGTGTGTGTGTGTGTGTGTGTGTGTGTGTGTGTGTGTGCATCTTTTCTGTTTGAGCCATGCCATACCTTCAGTGGAGGTAACATTGTGCCCCCTTTTCTGAAATTGGGTGGAGAAATAATCCAGCCACCCACCTCCTGCTGCAGAATGAGGTCACACGGTCCAGGAAAAGAGTCGCAGGGCTTGGCTGAATGCGTGTGCCAGGCCCCGCTTTCCAATGCTATCTATGATCGACAGTTCTGAATCCATGGGTTTCATTATTAAGGCCTGGGACAAACCGATGACGCCAAAGATGTGGCGTTCAGCCATTTGGCATTGTACGGTTTGTTGCTTCAGGAGAGACATTCCCAGCCTGGCGCCCTCCAGAGGTGTTGGACTACCACTCCCATCAGTCCATCTTGGCTGAGGCTGATGGGAATGGTAGCCCAGCAGCTCTGCAGGGTCCTGGGCTGAGAAATCCGTTCCAAGATAGTGATGAAGTACCTTTTTTATTTCCCTTTTTTCCTGTTGAGAGGCATATTTCTTCAGGAGATGCTTGTTGTGAGCTGTGGGCTGTGGTGGGTGGGCTGGAGCAGAAGCCCAGACTGGTAGGGACACCCCTTCTGTCCCTCTGGTTCAGCCACCTGCTTTGCTCTTTGTTTTCTCTGTCTCTCTCTCCTTCTTGCCTTTCCCTTCCAGTGGGCAGCCAGAGGGTCAACTTTCCAGAGGCCCAAATGAATCTTCTGACACCAAGCCAATGGCTGTAGGTCAAGGGTATGAAGGTCCCTTTGCCCCCAGGAGCTGCCAGGTTCCCATCCTAATCAAATGCTGCCCAGAGAGGTGTGGAGAAAGCTGGCTGTACCTTTGCAGAAGGGCCAGAGAGCCCCAGCTTTGAACACTGGGATTTATTTATTTATTCAAAGCTTTTCAATCCCATCCTAATACAAAAAGTCTCAGGACAGTTATACAATAAAAATGCAGATTTATAGTTGTATAAACTACAGTTTTCACCTCATCTGGTTAAGGAGTTCCCTGTCAACTTCAGTTTCATTGACTTAATGTCAGCTCTTATTTTCATCATTATTTTGGTTTTGAGAGTACAACTAATTGTCTCCATGCCTAGAACAGGCCCCTGACCCTGATCCCTTCTGCAAAACAGCACCAGGAAGAATTATGGATGATTTGTAGAGACCTTTAAGGCTATTCCTACTGACACCCAATTGCAAAAATTGTGCAGAGGAATGCTGCTGCCCTCTTCAGGGTCCCCAGTCTCCAAGGTTGCCTTCCCACATAAGCACTATGCAATGGTTGAATGTGCTGTGTTGTGCTAGGATGCAGAGCCAGTGAAAGGCTGCAACTCTGCCTGGCCAGCTGCTCTTACTAAGCCTCTAAAGAAGCTGCTAGAAGTTTTCCAGCTACCCAGCTCAAAACATGCATTGTTTCATACTCTGTAGAAAGCATGACGAAACTGAACATCATTTTAATTTTAATGTCATTACACTGCTTGAGCTTTGGTGTCTGCTTCCTGCCATCTCCAGGTTGCACACAGGCTAGGTGCCCTCACCTGAGTTTTACGCTGTTTGTTTTTGTCATATCCTTGACTGCTTGGGTATACAATGCAGCTTTTTCTGTTATACCTGCAGCCATTTATACAAGCGGTATTTTAACACAGCCCTGAAGAAAGAAAGCAGAATTGGATCCTCCATAAATCTAATGGGATGAGCTCTTCTCGAATCTAAGCTGTGTCACTCTGTTTGCAGATCCAACTTGTATTATTTCTGACCCAAGTTAAAAATGATATTCAAGGCTGAAGCTCTTTTTCTTTCCACACTGTGGGTTGTTAGTGCCCTCACCTCATAAATTAGAGTTTGCTCTAACGACAATCTCCCCAACCTCTCTTGTAGGAAAAGTTGTTTCATGGACTATAACTATTCCAATGCCAACTGTATCCAATACAGAATCTTACTAGATAGTTTATGGGGTGGATCCCCTATAACTTCATATAATCTAGTTCAGCTGAACTGTTTAACATAAATGTGACAGAATACCTTTAGCATCATCTTTCCAGCTGTGTGGGGAGCCCACAACACAGAACTTTCAGGCTCTCCCTGTAAAAGATGCTTTCTACACATTTAATGATTTTATTTCCACATGGCTTTGCACTGCCACTGCATTCCATGAATAGACAATATAGTGCATATGCACTGGTGAAAAAAGTCTGCCTTAATGTGTGTGAGGGCTTGCACATGTGAATACATAATATTGTGAATTATGGGTAATATCCAGCAATGTCTCAGCAGGAGTGCTAATGACTTTGTGCTATTGTAAAGGAAAGTTTGCTGACAGAACTAGTCCTTGCAAGCGCAGTGGGAACAGGATGCGGTTTGCTACTGAAATTCAGCCACACTCAAGGGAAGCTAAAAATCCACTTTTGTGCTGCATGGCCTCTTCACCAAATTTTGGCAGTAAATCACTATTGTGCTAGATAGAGCTTCTAGAACTTTTCCCCATTGTGCTAGAAAAAGCTTCTTATGTTGTGTACAGATTGGAATATTCCATTAAAATTACAATAGATTTTCCTTTCTGGGATAGAATCATAGAGTAGCAGGGGCCAGAGAGCCCAACCCACTGGTACTTACTTATCCAGGTACTTATCTAGATAAGCTGGAGCTCACTTAGGGATGTCAGAGAGAATAGATTTTTATAAATCCAACCTGCAGATCCTGCAGCAGGACTTTCTCCAAGTCATGAGGACTTGTGGACTGGTTTTTCACTTCTGGGAGTGATCTTGTTAATTTGCATTCATGCTAATTCATATCTCCATTAGCTCATTTGCACAGGCCTGCATTAGCACAAGTGTGAATTGGTCTAAGTAGAACAAACCTATGGTAAAAACAACAACTGTTGTCATTGAACGGATAGTGGAATGAAAAGTGAAAGATCCATGGAGCATGGACAGAGAAGTCAGATTTAACAAAATGTACTATCCCCAGCCTCACTTGAGTGTTTCTTTGTAATTTGCAAGGCTGAGTACATTTCCCCATAGATCAAATTTGCTTGAATCCAAAAAGCATATGCCATCACAGAGTGGAGGGTGATTTTTAAAAACAAAGTAGATGGACAGTCAAAAGATCTCCTTGTCTCCTTCAGTAGCATTCATAAGAGTATAAACAGCAGGGCTTGGAATGATGAACCCTTCCATTTAATGAGGAAGCATTAAATATACTATAGCTGAGAATAGAGATCTCTGCTCACCAAGAACTTTTAAGTGTTTTGGCAAGTTGTTTTATCATCACGGAGCCAATTGCCTTTCTTACAGTGTCATAAAATGATGGATGCACATTGGCACAAGAGACGCTTCCAGAGCAAAAGCTTCGGTGGCTCTGCCTGTAGAACTGCTCAGCATGCAGAACAGCCAGGCCGAATCCAAGGCTACAGCTGAGAGCTAATAAAAATCAACAGCAGCTTTGCGAGTGCCTTCAGTGGTGCACCGACAGCAGTAGAAGGGGCCTTTTCACACATTACTGGGCAGCAAAACGGAGGCTGAATTTGGGACATACACTGGAAAGGCAGTCATGAACTATCCTATCTGTTCTGCATCCCTAAATCAACCTCCTCCAAGAGGTGCCCTTCAGATGTTTTGGAGTTCCATGCTGAGCTGACTCAGCCAGCATGACCAATGCTCAGTAATGCTGGGAGTTAGCTGTCTCAAATATCTGGAGGGTACACAGTCAGGGAAGGCTGACCTATATTATCTCTACACTATTATTATTATTATTATTATTAGTAGTAGTAGTAGTAGTAGTAGTAGTACATTTATATTCCACCTTGCAAAGACCCAAGGTGGCTTACAAAGTCCTCCTCTACTCCTGTTTATCCTCACAACAACCCTGTAAGGTAGTCTAGGTTACAAACAACGGGTCAAAGTTACCCAGTGAGCTTCATGGCTGAGTGGGGACTAGAACCCAGATCCCAGCCCAACCCTCTATAATTAAACTGCTCTACCATGCTAAGTTAACTTTTTCAGGTGTACAGTTCTGCTAGCAGTACACTGAACATGATGTGAAGTGCAGATCCAGTGGAAAGAAGCAGGAAGCAGAGCAGAAAGGGCCTTGCTGAAGACGTGTTTCCCATTGCATAGAGTTACGGCCACAATCACTGCGAAGTTGGTTCATCTTCCTGCCACCAGCACCATCCCGAGCAGAGAGCACCCTCCTTCCTCCATTGCAGCAGCTACAAAAATGCATGGCAGGTGGCCCCATATTTGCCACCCAACCCAGTGTTAATTCAGAGGGCCAATCTCTTGCACATACAACCACGCCTCATCTTGGAAGCTAAGCAGGGTCAGGCCTGGTTGGAATCTGGATGGGGGACTTCAATGTTGTGAACCACCCAGAGAGCTTCAGCTATGGGTGGTATAGAAATATAAATAATAATAATAATAATAATAATAATAATAATAATAATAATAATAATAAATGTGGATGTGCTCACAGAGTTCTCTTACAGACCAGGAAATCAGCATGAAGTAGGCTAAACACAGGCACTCCTGTCACGGATTTCACAACAGCCCAAAAGGATGGCCGAGTGTCCTACTTTACAGAAGGCAGTCCTCTCTTTGAAGAATCATTGGTGGTCAAGCCCTTTACACAGTTAATATAAAAAATATACAATTAATTAAATCAAATCTCTAAGTTCTTTGCACAGAACAGGATTTTTAAAACATTGTGTAAAGCCCACTTTTTAAAAAAAAATGACTGCTGTAAACAATAGAACAGCAATGAAAATAAATACATACATACATACATGGACAAGGCAGTAGCTGCATGATCAGTACAACAAGCCAAAGAAAGCTTTCATGAAAAAATGCATGTCCAGGAGGCGTTTATCCTCAAATACCCATCCTTATTTTCAATCTTCCATTCAGACCTATCAGTTACTGTACACAAACCTGTGCTTTCTTCCATTAATTGTGTAACTAGCCACCCTACAGGTGGTTAGACGTTCAGCTGCTGCAGAAATTCACCCCGATTTTTTAAGCAGCAAGATGGGCTACCTTCCCACCACCTGCCTTGCTTGAGCGCTGTGACATTCTCCCTGTTCTAACATTTCTGCCCCATTGTGAAGAGGCGGAGGGGCTCGCCCATCTCCCTTGGCCTCCAGCAGAGAGTGGCTGACAGTGATGGTGCCTGGCCAGGAATATGCTTGGGCAGAACAAGACATGGGACTCAGATTGCCAGGATGCGCAGGATTATCAGGAACAGCTGGAACTGATGGAATGGGGGAATAAAGGAGGAGGCCATGCTGGAAAGGGGGTGGTGGAAGAGGAGGAGAGGGAGAAAGACATGGAGGAGAGGGAAGTTCGGGCCCAATTTAAGGTGCTGGTGATGACCTATAAAGCCCTAAATGGCTTAGGGCCTGGTTACCCGAAGAAGCATCTCCTTCCATGTGTGCCTGCCTGCCCCTTAAAATCGGGGGGGGGGGGGAAGACACCCTTCCCCGGGAGCCCTCCCTGAAGGAGATTAGGAGGGTGACTACCCAGAGAAGGTCCTTCTCTGTGGTGGCACCCCAATTGTGGAATTCGCTCCCCAGAGAGGTTCACCTGGCGCCGTCACTTTATTCTTTTCAGCGCCAGGCTCAAGCCTTTTTATTTTCCCAGTATTTTAAGATCTGATTGTTTTAATCGGAGTTTTATCGTCAGTTGGAACTTTTAAGATGCTGTGTTTTATTTTACATTGTTGTATTGTTTAAACTGTCCCAAGACTTCGGTAAGGGGCAGTCTAGAAAAGTTTAAAATATGAATGAATGAATGAATGAATGGAAGGGAAAAGGTGGAAAAGGAGACTTTGCATGAGGAAACCTAGAACAGGCCAGCTTTGCCTTTTAGAGGGTCCAAAGGCACCAGCAGCCTGATGGAAGTGTCTAGGGGAGACCCACACCCAGGTTGTGTAGTTTCCTGCCTCCCCATTCTCAATGCACCTCCTTATCCTAGGTCCAGGAAGGGTTCAGGCCAGGGCAGCGATGAGGTGCTTTGGGAAGGGCGGCCACAACAAGGAAGTGTGAGCTGCATTAAAGGACCCAGTGAGCAAGCTTGCTTTCTTCGTGAGCCTTGCATGGAGGTTAGGAAACAGAGTGCTTCCAATGTGCCCTTCCCTACTGATCCCATTACACCTATCCTATGGATATTCCTAAAACTAGATGGCCCCTTCTGGCAGCCATCACTAATTTTTGCAAAGCTCCAGTCTCATCATCCACCTGAGCTTGCATGCAGTTGCAGCCTTCATCCCTCAAAATGCCTCTGTACCTTCCAGAGAGTTGTCCTTAAAGTAACACTGCCAACTTTCTATTTTTATTTTTTCCCTTAATCATATTGACAAACACAATCATAATGCCAAGCATTTTCACACTCCATGCTCAGATCCATGTAATACATTTTCTTTATAACTTCATGTAGTCTCAGGATATATGACTCAAATGCCATTTAATTCATGGCTTTTAAATAGATTTAAAATCTGCATTAAATTGCTGTGGAAGAGCGCTGTTGCAGGTGCAGAAATCTACAACTGATCTAAAACTCCTGCCAGTACAGGTGCTTGTAATAAAGATAAGAGCCCAGATGCTTTGGTGCTTTAAAAAAGTGCAGTTCCATTGATTTGTATTTGCTGTTTATACCAGAAGAACAGCTGGCCTGTAGCAAATTATCCAGAAACCACAGTGAAGATGAGGCCCTTATCAAGCCATTCTCTGGACAGCTTACAGGATAAAAACAACAAGTTTTAAAACACAAAGTAGAATAGCAGTACAATAAAATGCAGAGTGGCATTATTATTACATTATGTTTCTATACTGTCCATAGCCAAAGCTCTCTGGGTGGTTCAGAATATTCAGGTCACCCACCTAGATTTCAACCAGACCTGACCCTGCTTAGCTTCCAAGATTACGCAGGATTGGAAAGTTCATGCTATACTGAAGCTAATATAGAAGCAATAGAAGCACAGCAGATAATTTGGGAATACATAAAAAGTGGTGCAGGATGAAAAGCAGAGAATTAAGAAAATTGACAGAGCTAAAGCACTGTGAGAAGCTGCTTTTGAAGTTTAGAAAATTATGGTAGTTTTAATGGCATTGGAGCAATGTATTCAGGTGAACCTCTGAAGGGAGAATTTCATAACCAGAAGGCATTTTCGGTCTCCTGGACACACTCAGAGAAGGATGCTGGATGAAGAACTCATGCAATGAGATTGGGTATTCCTTGATTGTTGGCAAATCAGCTGCAAACCGCAATCTGGCTGCTTCAACTCGCATTTCACTTTCTCCAGGGAGGTCATGGACCCTCTTTTGGGAGAAAACAGAGCCAAGAAGGAATTGAGCCTCTGTCTTTTCTTGCCATCGGCTATCATTTTGTCATCTTCAGTTCTTTTCTTTGTCTTTTACCATGCACATATTTGAACAAGGCTTTTTGTTGCTTTTAGCATCCCCAGCTAATTTCAGCTCATTCTCAGTTTTAGCCTTCCTGATGCCATCCCTGTAATTCTGTGCTACCTGCACGTTCTCTTCCTCTGTAGTCTGGCTTTCCTTCTGCTTCTTATGTGTGTCTTCTCTTTTTTTAGGTCATCTCTAAACTATTTGTGAAGTCATTCTTCTGTTGTCTTGTTGGAATTGGTTGGAATTGCCTTTTTGAAAATTCCCAACTATCTTGGACTTCTTTTCTCATTAGAATCACTCACCAAGGGACCTTACTTATAGTTCTGGATTTATTCAACTTGGCATTGCTATAACTCAGGGTACACATTTGGCTGTACTTGGTTTTTGCTTCCTTTAGAGTCAAGAATTTATGCCCAATTCTGGTCCCTTTCCTGCAGAATTCCCATAACTTCCACTTTATTCAGTAGGTCATCCTAGTGCCAAGAGAATAAAAAGTAATTTGAGAACTACCACTTTGTTTTTCAGGGTTTGTTTCTCTTTGGTATCACCAAATTTTATTTATTTATTTATTTATTTAGGGCATTTATAGGCCATCCATCACTGTTGTTTCTGGACTGCTTATTTATTTATTTATTTAAAATTTTCTATGCCACCCCATTCGCCGAAGCCTCGGGGTGGCTTACAAACCATCAGTTAAGATATAAAACACTAAAAATATAAAACACATTAACATTATAAAATAAGTTGCCCTGGCCGAAGAATTAAGCAAATAATATTAGCAATTAAAATGACATTTGAATAAAAAGGTCTTCGCCTGGCGCCGAAAAACAAATAACGACGGCGCCAGGCGGACCTCTCTGGGGAGCGCATTCCATAGATTGGGCGCCACCACTGAGAAATCCCTCCTCTGAGTACCTACCCTCCTAATTTCCTTCACGGAGGGTTCCCGGAGAAGGGCCTCTCCCGCAGATCTCAGGGGGCGGGCGGGCATATATGGACGTAAGCGCTCCTTCAGGTAGCCAGGACCCAAGCCATTTAGGGCTTTATAGGTCATCACCAACACCTTGAATTGGGCCCGGACTTCAATGGGAAGCCAGTGAAGCTGATGGAGGACTGGAGTCATGTGAACATAACGCCCAGTCTCTGTCAGCAACCTGGCAGCTCTGTTTTGAACTAATTGAAGTATCCGGACCATCTTCAAGGGTAGCCCCATGTAGAGCACGTTACAGAAGTCAAGGTGGGAAGTCACCAAAGCGTGTGTCACTGTCGCCAGGCAGTCGTACTCCAGGTAGGGGTGCAGCTGATGGATCAGCCGAAGCTGAAGGAAAGCGCTCCTCGCCACTGCTGTCACCTGAGCTTCCAATGAAAGCTCCGGGTCGAGGAGCACTCCCAAGCTGTGGACCTTGTCCCTAAGAGGGAGTGCAACCCCATTCAGGACAAGGTTCAATTCACTCTCTCCAAAGCCCAATCCGCCAACCAACAGGACCTCCGTCTTGTCTGGATTGAGCTTCAGTTTATTGGCCCTCATCCAGCCCATTACCTCAGCCAAGCACCGGTTCAGCACAGCCACTGCCTCACCTGGATTGGTGGAAAACGAGAGGTAGAGCTGGGTATCATCAATGTACTGATGCTTCCGCAGTCCACACCTCCTGATGACCTCTCCCAGCGGTTTCATGTAGATGTTAAACAGCAACAAAATGGATCCCTGTGGTACTCCATGGCATAGCTGCCATGGCGCAGAGCCATAGTCCCCCAGAACCACCTTCTGGAATTGGTTATTGAGGTAGGAGCGGAACCACTGCAAAGCAGTGCCTCTGACTCCCAATCCCGCAAGCCTATCCAGAAGGATACCATGGTCAATGGTATTGAAAGCCACTGAGAGGTCCAGGAGAACCAACAGAGACGCACTCCCCCTGTCCTTCTCCCTGCACAGGTCATCATACAGGGTGACCAAGGCAGATTCAGTACTGTACCCGGGTCTGAAGCCAGACTGAAATGGGTCCAGACAATCAGTTTCATCCAAGAGTGCTTGGAGTTGTCTCACCACCACCCACTCCAACACCTTGCCCAGAAACGGGAGGTTGGCCACTGGTCTATAATTAGTGGCCATCTCTGGATCCAGTGACGCCTTCTTCAGGACCAGTCGGACTACCGCCTTCTTTAAAGGGGCAGGTACCCTACCCTCCCTCAGAGAGGCATTAACCACTTCCAAGATCCAGATCCCAATCCCGTGCTTGGAATTATTTATTAACCAAGACGGGCAAGGGTCCAATAGGCAAGTGGTGGGACGTACTCATCCAAGCACCTTGTCCACATCATCAGGCCGCAATAACTGAAATTCATCCAATAATTTTGGACCAGACGGTATACAGTATAGTATAAGTCCTAAACAAATTAAATTGGCTATACCACGACTGAATATATAAATGACATAGTTAAAATATGTTAAATAAATGAATATGCAATTAAAATCGATTAAAATATTGGTCATATAAAAACGGTTTTGACCTGGCACCGAAAAGCATATAATGACAGCGCCAGGCAGACCTCTCTCCACATTAGCTGTGGCAAGGGAGGCACTGGGGTTATGAAGGGCTTTGTCTTGCCCATTTCTGATTTAGGAGATAAAACCAAGCACAAGGAACTTGACTACCTCAGTCCTCGCCTCACCTCTTTCCACTTTGTGGACTGCAGTCCACAGGCTTCCGGTATTTCCCTACAATGTTTTGCTGCAGAATTTGCTATTGCCCAACATCTTATTCAAATAAGCCTTCCCCAAGCTGGTGCCTTTCAAATGTTTGTTTACTTACTTATCTAGTTCCTTTACATCAATACATCCCAACAGCTGAAGTTTTCTGGGCAGTTTACAACACATAAAATGCAACATGAAATACCAATAAATACATCATAAAAACAATACAATACAAAATTTAAATCCAAGTTGAAACTGAATGTTAAAAAGCTGCAATACTTTTAAGCATAAGACCTGTTTAAGCAGCTAACTAAGCCCCTATATAACAGCAACTAATTAAATGCCCTGCAGTAGGGGACAGTCTTAAGCTGGTACCAAAAAGGTATTAAAAGTTGGATCCAGGCAGGCCTCAGTAAGGAGTTTGTTCAGAACTGGGGAGGTACCACTGAAAAGGTTCTTCTTCTTGTTGCCACCAACTGAGTCGCCCTTGAAGGTGGCAGACCTCAGACTGTGATCATAATATCCAGGTAGACTGTGGTTGGGAGAGGTGTTCTATCAGGTATTGTGGTCCCAGGCTGTTTAGGGATTTATAGGTTGAAACCAGCACCTTGAACTGGGCTCAGAGGCATACAGGCAGCCAATGCAAGCAGGCCAGAATTGGTGTTTGGACCTTGGACCTTTTGGTCCCTGTTATATTTTGTAAGACGTTCTGAGCACTTGGCCGAAGGACAGGATATAAATGCTTGTAACACATACATATTCATTTGGCTGTCACCTGTTCCACAAGCTGCAAAATGGACCTCAGCTCCAGCCAGCCCTGGACCACATTGTCCTTGATCAAGAATGCTGGGCATTGCAGTCTAAAACATCTGAAGGATATCAGGTTGGGGACAGCTGACCTAGAAAATGAGTTATCTCCAGCCAGCCAGCACCAGCTCCATGCACACAATTTGTTATAATATTATACAAGAACATGAGCCCATTTAGAAGTTCCAATAACCATCACCCCCATCTTTTATCAAATGCATGAAAGGAAAATGGATTAGGTTGAATGAATTAGTTATAAATGAAGGATTGGATGAATGAGATAGAACTTTTCTTCTCTCCTTGATGGACATGAATAAGTACCGAACTGCCCATTGATTGACAGCCATTATACAACTCTCTAAATTAAAATAGCTAAGTGGAAAGTGGTTTTTAAGAAAGAACCTCAGAGCAGACATAGGGAACTATTTTCTCCCAGTAATTGACTACACAAAAATTTCAATGCTATATAGATAATCTCAAACACGCATACACAACCCTCAGTACAGTTGTTATCCAGAATAGTTCTCAATACAGAGAATGGACACAGAGAACAGTCTATCGGTTCCTTGTTAAGCATTTGTCTGATACAGACATTTATCTAATACCCTAATTGACTCCAAGTAACTGAGGATGCATTTCACCATTGGTAAAAATTTAATGGCATTTTGTTAATCCCAGGCAAAGCTGATTAAAACTGACACCACATCATCAGCTTTTGTTCATTTGCTACTCGGTCTTAGCAGATTAACCACGGCGCTCCTGACTTCCCTGCATTTAGGAAGTGTACTATCCAAATCTGTTTCCAAATGAGTTCATGATTACCCTTTGGCTGGACTGAAGTTAAGCATACAAGATGTATACAGCCCGCCCCCCACGAAAAACACTCTGCTCTTTCAATTTAAATTAGCATTCATTATTTTTATAATGCACAAAGTGCCGGCCCTTCTCATTCACCCCTGGAGATGCTCTCCAAGGTGAACCACCAGCATGCTCGCCACACTGCTGAAGAACTAGCTGAGGGGTTGCTCACGTGGATCTCTGTGTTTGGACATTCCTCCACTGTTCCACAAGCCACCCCTGTGGTCGGATCTCCCCACCTTGGTCCACTCTTGGCCGGTTGGACAAGCAGCTCCCATAATCCCCACACTGTCGGGATCATGGGAGATGTGGTCCAACACAGCAGCTTGGGGAATTCTGGTTTATGAAGCTGTGGATCAGGGTGTGGGAGTGAACCCCAGGAGTGGCCTGATTGCCCTCCGCCAGGGCCTTGACGGTGGAAGTGGGCATGGACATACTTACAGAGACCATCTCCCCCACTACACTTTTTCCACTGTGCTGAGGAGTAGCACAGAATCTGTCTCTCGTCAGAACAGAGAAAGGGGTTTGGCCAGCCCTGAGGAGGGCTGCCAGTGACATCTCCAGATCTTTCCCCACACATCTCTTGCCATCCCCATCAGGGCCAATAAGAAGCACATGAAGGTTGGGCTGGCGTTCAGAAGAGCAGCCACTCTTCCTAGGACTGGGTCACCTGTCAGCTCTGTGGTCACAACACGGATTCCCTGCAGGGTGGTTTCTCCCCGCAGGTCTCCAAGTTGAAGTCCGTTCCCAGGAGCAACCCCAGAAGGCACCACAGGCTGGACTAGGAGAACTGGGCAAGATTCAGCCTCTGCACCAGGAGTTCTGCACTCTTCTGTGGAGGAACTTCTGAATGGAGCCAAGTTGCTCAGGAGCCTCCATTCCATTCACCACCGCAAGCCTCTGAGCAACTTCGTGCAGGATATTTCTGCACCTGGCAGAGTAACCTGTGCATTTGAGCTGCCTGTGGATAAAACAACTTAAAAAATAAATCTGCTCCTGTGCAGTCAGTATTTTTATATTTTATGCATGGCTGTTGACAGAGATTGTTACACACCTGACCACTGCAGATAGGAAAAGTTATTACTATAGTTATGTACAAGATCAAGGATGATCCCTTTGAAACCCAATGGAAACAACAATTTCTGCCTTTTGCCAAATGAGTCTTGAACACTAGCTCATGGGGGAAAGTGTAATTACTGCAACACTAGGGCAGAGAAGAGAAGGGTTAAATCTCCCCATACAGGTGCCCCAATAAAAATTGGAAAACACACATTTAAGGGGAAAAAGTAGAAGAAAAAGGCGGCTGTGGCTGCTAGCTAATTATTTTGCATAACCTGCAGTTTAACCCTGAATTAAATAAGCAATATATGGAAAGAGAAGGATGGTGTGAGAGATCCTAGGATTTGTGCAAGGAATCTCAGCTCTGTGGTTTGGGTGAAGAGATGCCTGGGACACAGAACCCTTTTTCAGATGCAGAAGTTAAAAGGACGCATGACATTATCCACAACCTGGCATTTGGTAAGCAGTGTGAAATAGCTAGTTTGGCCAGATCCGGCTTTCTGTCCTTACCTGGATAACACAGCAGGACTTTCTAGAAACTAGAAAGGAACCAGCCTGAGACTGGGTCAAACTTGTCTACTTGGTCCAGTGTGGTTTACTCAAATGAAGAGAGGTCTTTCTCATCACCTGCTGCTGCCAAGTCCCTTTAACTGGAGGTGCCAGGATTGGATCTGGACCTTCCAGGCTGGGCATGTGTTCTCCCACTGAACCCAACCTGTGTGAATCTGGCCCAGCCCCTGCGCAAGTTGGTTTGGGTATTGCACTGACTGACAGCAGGAGTATGCATTGTAACAGCTCTGGAAGAAGATATAATTGAGACACAGTGGGACAAGATGCAGGAATATTTATGGGAGAAGACGATAGTGTCCAAATTGAATTTATGTGCCCCATCGAGCTCTGAAAAGGCCCTGTCAGGTCTGGTAATTTTGATAGGTGTCCAGGCTGGTGCTCTTAATAGCTTTGCGTTAGAAGACTGAGTGATACATATTGAGCTCAGAGTCCAGAAGCATTCTGTCCTAGGTTCTTCCACATGGCTGTGAAGGAGGATTTTAAAATCACATTAGAATATACAAACCACGAACGTATATGCTAAACACACACACACACACACACACACAGGCTGGGAAATTACTATGTTCCTTGCAAAGATTGAGACATCTGACCACATGACACTAGTGACACCCTCAGACGGTGCCAAAAAATGCAAATGCTAAATTTCGGCTGCCATTTGTCAGCATGTTTATTACAAATCAACACAAGGACAGCCTCGGTCTGAGATTCAATCATCCTTTAATGGTGCCATAAATGATACAGGTATGGACAAGTTATGAGGATGCTCTTGGTGGGACATGGCAGGGAGATGACAGATGCCGAGGAGGGGACTCGAGCCCACCTGGGGAAAGGTTATATCCTCTGCTTTCATTTTCCGTGCCCTGAGTCCATTTGACATCACTGTCCATTCCTAACAGATATTATGATACATTCCCCGACGCCATTCTCATTTGTGCCAAGGTCAGGCACAGCTTCTTTTCATCACTTTCTGATGAGACAGTTTTGATAGCCTTTGAAAATGGAGGGAAATAATTTTGTCATATTTTCCTCGTCACACTTTGTCGCCTTCGTGACACCAACCAATAAAACTACAATATTTCTCCGAGCCCAGTGTTCACAGCAGTGCTAGAAACCAGATGGACACACATGGCCAGGTCAAAGTTCCACTGTTTGAAGAGCCAGATTATGACCAAGAGGAAATTCAGAAGCACAGCAGAGCTGGCTAAGAGAGCATGAGAAAACCCAGGTATCCAATCAAGAGAACCAGATGAAGTGGTGCAGAAACTAAAGAACTTCCAGTGGTGGAGGTAGCAAAAGAGCTAGCGCTTGTAGTTTAAACTTGTAGGAGGCCAAAGGTGCTTGTAATTAACCTTTAGAGAGGCATTTCAGAGTGGGTGAAAAATTGTACAGAGACCAGCGACTCCAGGAGGGCCATATTTGACCTCCAGAGCTGAGGTTCCCCTGATCTAAAAGAACAAAGAATTTTGTGGCACTGTGAAGAGTAGCAAAATGATGGCACCAAGCCCTTTGTTTTTGCTGCAACAGAGTAGGAAAACTACTAACTGGAAATTGTATGGTTCTAAGGCAGGGGTCCTCAAACTTTTTCAACAGGGGGCCAGTTCACTGTCGCTCATACTGTTGGGGGGCTGGACTATAGTCTGAAAAAAATGAATGAATTCCTATGCACACTGCACATTAAAATTAATAACAATTAAAATAAATTCAAAAATAAATTAACATTTTAAAATTAATTAAAAAAATGTTTGCTCGCTTGCTCAGAAAAGGCCGCAGCAGAGGCGCAGGTGCAGCTTTCTCTGAGTAAGCTTTCTCCGCCACGGCTTTCTCCAAGTAAGCCGCTCTGCCTCAGCCTGTCTGCCTCAGGCTTGGCAAGGCGGCAGCAGCGGCTTGCTCCCTCGGAGAAGGGCCTGGCCACCCCCAGGCTCGCATAATTAAAAATAGATTTTAAAAGTTGTATTTTTCTTACTTTCAATCCTTGTTTAGTGTCTTCATCTTCATCTCTCTTCTTCTTTCTCCCGCCTCTCTTGTTTCCCACGCCGTGTTCCCGTTCAGTATATGCATGCAATGATGTGGGGGGGGGGGGGGGCAGGTACCTGCGCAGTTGAGCTGTTGCAATTTGGCGCATGCACCATCTCTCTCTCTGCTCAGTATCAGAGAATGCCTGTGCCAGCTCAGAGCTTTTGGACTCGCTCAAAGATTGTTTTCTCTGAGCAAGTCCAAAACCTCTAGGTGGGCCAGATAAATGAGCACGGCAGGCCAGATCCAGCTTGTGGGCTGTAGTTTGAGGACCCACAAGGACTAAATGTATGTCCCACCTTTCTCCAATGAACTCCAGGCAGGATATGTGATTTTCTCCTCCACAGTCCCATTTTCTCCTCAGACAAGCATCCCTGAAAAAGGGGCACCACTTTCTGGGCTTCTTTCCAGCCATGGCTTCCTTGGCCACCGAGTGCTCTTGGTGAGGTTTC
The DNA here is from genome assembly GCF_004798865.1 of Varanus komodoensis. NCBI lineage: Eukaryota > Metazoa > Chordata > Lepidosauria > Squamata > Varanidae > Varanus > Varanus komodoensis. The sequence goes on along the minus strand of NW_025336374.1, from coordinate 2,815,240 downwards.
TTGAAGCATTTTAGCTTTGGGAGAGGAAACCTCCAGCAATCTACCAAAAATGGTCGTCTTGCCACCAGCCAGCCACGCTGGCACTCTTCCCATCATCTGTCATTTCCAAATGGCTTTAAAACATCTTGTTCAGAGTCTCATCTTCAGGCTCTTTTCCTCCTGAGAGTTTTCTTAGCCTTCCAGACATGATGCACAGAAAACCAGGCTTCGGACATGTGTTAAGGCAAAAAAATATTGGGTTAAAATACATAAGTGGCTTGAGGAAATGCTGCATAAACGGTTAACATTTAAACCTAAAGTCTTTCTGTTAGGTATTGTTCCTGATAATCTTGATAAACAAGCTATGTATTTGACTTTACATATAACTACTGCGGCAAGGATAGCATTTGCTCAACATTGGAGAAGCGAAGAGCCACCTAATGAAGAGTTGATTCTAAAAAAGATCTTGAACTGTGAGGAGATGAACAGATAGACTTTGTCTTTGAAGGAGAAGGAAGATACGTACTTCTATCAACTTGGAATATTTGTTATCATTGGTTAGAGAAACGGGACTGTGCGTAGAATTGAATGTAGTTCTTAAATGTGAAAAAAAAGAGCGCAATGTCGACCCAGTATATCCGATGTCCTGAATAATTGTTGCTGTTAGTTTTGGAGAAAATAATAAAATTTGTTTAAAAAATAGAAAAAGAAAACCAGGCTTCTGGGAGTTTTTCTTGACACGGCCTCCATCCTGCCCCTTTCAATGAAGTAGAGGCACAGTTAGAAGAATTTGCTTCTGAAATGGATGAGGAGCCCGACTAGCCAACACTCCAGCAGAAGGGAAGGAGAATAAGTGCCCTGCACTTCAGACTCCTCTCCTGTCCCCACTCTCTCCCAATCCCTTAGCAGGGCGTGAGGGAATGAGGGAAAAAGAAAACCAGCACTTCCCTGCCTTCCAGCATCCTTTTCTCATACTGATGTTCATACCATGAGTTCCAGAAGAGAATCACACTGCAGCCTGCATCCGCCGTTCTCTCCCTTTACACACACATGCACACACACTTGAAACAAATATAGACTTCCTTTGAGCCATATAATTTGAATGAGAGCTGCCACCATAAGTCAAATTTCAGTCCTGCAGAAATCAATGAGACTTGATATTCAGTACCACTGACTCATTGCATGGATTTCCACAAAAAAGACATGAAACCCTGCCAAAGGAATGAGCTGGGGGACTGCTAAGAGAACCCTTTTCTGCTGTGGTGCTTCTATTTTGTAATTCCGGCACCTATGTTCTTTCCAATACCCGATGAAGACCTTCCCATTTGCCCAGGCATTTTAGCTTTTCTGATGTGACTACAAATCTGTGTGTTCTTTTGCCTTCTTTTTTGGTGAAACATGTCCTCTGTTCAAGCAGCTGCATACCAGGGCCTGCCCTGTGGAAAACTCAGCTATCGATTGTGAAATAACTCGGCTTTCATATAACATCCCACGGGTATGAGTGAATATGATCACCTTCTTTGCATACATAGAGCTGTTGGCCAAGTCTTCCTGGCCCAGGATGCTGTTTGATTTAGGACTGCTTTGGAGGGGACAGGCCCCTAACATGTATCTGTATCTCTGAACCCAGCTACCCCCCACCCAGAACAATTTCCCTCGTGCTGAGGGTGCATCCTTCATTACAGAAGGCTGCTTAAAGGCAGTTCCGTGCAGGTCCCATTTAAGCATAAAGAGTGCAGAGAAGGGAAAGCAAGAGGGGCCACTACGTAGCCCATCGACAGTTAACACCCAGGCAACAGCAGCCTGAGCGGACACCCACATTCCCCACCCACAAATTCTTCCCTTTCCTGAGATGTATTGCCTCTCAGTTTAAGTGGCAATCCTTGTTCCTCAATCTGCACATACACGAGTGCACAGAGACTAAGGTGACCAAAGGTTGTTAGCCATGACGGCGACATGGTACTTCCCGGATCAGAGCTATACGCCGCTGAATGTGGATTGGATGGTGAGAACAGAAACAGAAGCATGCTATTGTGCCCATGCCTTGCTTGTGAGCTTCCCATGAGCCTCAGTTTGGCTATGGGGACATGTGGGGGAGGCTGGTGGACTGGGTAGGTCTGATCCAGTAGATGTCCCTACTCCGGTTTCAGAGAACCACCCGTTGGAAGGCAGTTATATAATTCTGGGGCACCTGCAAACCCATGCTTCCTTTCATTTTATAACTGTCAAAGGGCACTATAGGAGGATAATTTATAGAGCACAAAGGAGCATGGCAGAGGAAGTAGTATATTAGATATACTGGGATGAAGCCATTTTATTAAACATTTAATGACCAATCATTGGAAACTGTCAAGGATTGAAACCGGGAGCATATTTTTAAAAATAATGAAATTTCCTTGGTGCCCTGCTCATTTGCAGCTTTCTAATTTTCTCTCAAGTAAAAGAAAGTCCAATTTGACGACAGTTAACATTGCTTTCTGTACCCAAATATTTGATGTTTTGTTTTGTTTTGGCTTTTTTCTCCCCAAGGGCTAAATGGAAAGTTGTTTGATTTCATTACCTCCTAAGCTGACCAAGTGCTGGTCTGTCAGAAACAAGCAGAGTTTGGAATCTATAAATAAACTCTTCTGTATTCCCCCATATGCTGCAAAGTGATAATGTAAAGCAGTGCTAGTAATTCACTATAATAAAGCTCGGCACAACTGCACTGCAGAGTCTGACTGAAGAGTTCTGGAATATAATAGATTAGAAAGAAAAGACAGCATTCCAAGGAGGAATAGCAAAAATTGCTGGCATCCTGTGATACCGGGGGAAGGCTTCCTCCATCCATAAAAGCAATGAACTATATTCTCCACCAACAATGGCCGCACAACTTGTTGGTCCACCAGTGTCACAGAAAGCCTAACCTTTCACATACCAGCTTGCGATTTGATAAAGAAAAGTCGTATATAAATCTTTTATACATGTAAATACCAGTTGCATAGAAGAGTGGCTGGTGCCCCCTATGGCTGGCAGGGCAGACTGCAGAAGAGCCAGCAAAACCAGGACTAATGGGTGGAACTGGGTAAAAGATGGGTGAGCAGGCTTCCTCATACACGCATCAACAGCTGAGGAATGCCGAAGAGCAGCTGAAGTTTTTTCTAAAGTAAACAAAAAAGTCAAACATATAACTCACATCTTTGCCTTTAAAAATCTGATACTGTCTTTCTTCGCCAAGAAACTGGGTACGTATGTGAGTGTGAGCTTTATAAGCAAAGAAATGCTGATTTTTGTAACAATATCTGATTACTATCCTTGGATCCCTTGAATGAGTGGCAGAGCCATCCTAACCCCCTCAGGCATCCGAGAGAAATTAGGAAGGGCTGGGACTCTCTGGCTGTACAGAAGTGTTTGAAATGTAGATATACCCCGTCCCCTTACACCTGCTGGATCTGTACATTAATCTATAGCTGCTGGTGTTTCCATTGTCATTAACATTGGTAGGGCCGAAACTTGAGATCTTCTGTGGTGGAGCTGGAACAACTTGGGATCTACTGGTTCTAAAGCTCCTCTGTTCCCCTGTGAGAACCTGGGATCAGGTTCCTTGCATACATGAGCCTCAGGAAAGCATGATTTCTTTCTGGCCGAAAATGATGGGGAGGGGGGCAGGGGGACTAAATGTGCAAAAGCTGTTGTAGAAAGAAAAGGGTAAGTTCCCTCCACCAATACCCATCTGGGCTAGAGTGAAGATACGGGGCTTCCATTCCCACCAACCCACTTACACTCCCAAGCTTCATGCTTAATGTGGATTTTTTAAAAATCCACAAAATAAAAAGATCACTTCCTCCCACCTTCCTTTTCCATGGCACCTAAAATATTACCCTTATTCTCGTCTCTCTTATGACTGAACCATTTCATTACTCATTCTTTGTGACTACTGACCCTTGGTTATTCTGCTAAGTGTAAGGAAATTGGATTGTTTTCTTTTCTCTACAGAAGCTCTGAGGCATGCAAACAAAATTCAGCTTCGAGTTTCTCACATCCAACCATTTCTGTGCTTATAAAAAAGCTTGGCCACCCGAATATTCAATCACATAAACTATGGTGGAAAGCTATTGCAGACTCCAATTCATATTGGCTTTCAATCTTGTACTCTTGAATGTCCCTTGGAGAATAAAACCAGCCCATTCCCATACTAAATTAGTCCAGAATGCTAAAATGGATTCCATAAATAAAAAGACTGTGTGAATTATCAACCATAATAGCATTTGAACTGCCAGTTATCATAGTTAGGTTCCATGAGATCAAAGCATATGAATGAATGAATGAAGATTCTGATCATTGGAAATGGCAGATTTCCATCTACAGACTGATACAGAATCTAACTAGATAATGAGATCACACTGCTACAGTCGTTGGGCCTACTGTGGCTCTTATGCCATAGAAAAGTCCTGTGGAGCCACTTTCAGCCATTAATATCTTTTATCAGGAACCTGATACAAAAGAGAGAGATCTGCAGTAGACCCTCTTCCATTGATGAAGGAACACAATGGCAGCATTCATCCCAGTGCATTTATCCCGGTTGGGGCACCTGCTAACAAGTACGGGATGCATAAGCTTGTGTCGCACCAAATGCAATGCCTGGAGTTGGGAAGTGGATGCCATGCAGGGAAATGGCCCTCAGAGGAACCCTAAAGGGTCGTTTGTTTTTGTTCCGTTTTAGCTGAATTAGTTAAGCAAAGGTGCCACAAAGTGGTGATTATTTTTGAAAAGAAAACATAATAACTGGCAATTCTGTCTCTTCACAAAATATTGAAAAGGAAAAGGGGTGCTGCCATTCACTGCTGTCCTGACAACACCACCTATAAACAAGCAAAAACGCCCCCCATGAGACTTCCCCGCAAAATTTATTTATTTATTTACTTACTTACTTACTTACTTATTTATAGCACACTGACTGTGGCCATAGCACCTACACGGTAGGTTTCAAAACACCAAGAATGCCTTCACATGCACTTCGTGATTCCCTGGTGTCACTGTTCTAACCATCCGTGGGTCAAATCTCATGCAGGATTGCCAATGACCTTCCAATACAGGCCCCCACAGAAAAGGTGAAGGTTTCAGCACAACAACTAAGTTTCTCCCCACATACCGTCTGCCCAAACTGAGGAGCTTTGCCAGCAGAAGGAGAGATGGAAAACTAACCCCTTCATCAGCTCTGCTGAGACACCAACACTACCAGGCTCCTCCTCCGGCTGTCTTCTAGCAGTGGCTGTTCCACCAGGTTACAGGCAAGGGAGAGTTATGTAACTTTATCGATTGTTTCCTGAATTTGCTTGTTTATTTCTTCCCTTTGGTTCTCTTTTTTCAGTTATTTCATGTCTTCCAGGTTATAAGCCTGCAGGCAGGGCCTACATTGTTTGATGATCTTATGTATGCTATTCTGGGATCCTTACAGGGCAAAGAGTAGGGTTAAAACAGGAAGGAAGGAAGGAAGGAAGGAAGGAAGGAAGGAAGGAAGGAAGGAAGGATACATAGGAAGATGATAGAGGATGGGTGGGTGGGTGGATGGATGAGGTGAACCCCTATTAGCCCCAGGTGACACCTGATCCCTACTGAGTTGGAAGTCACCACACCACTCTCTAGCCAAGTCCAACCACCATGGTGGTTTGGTTCTTGGTGCTAGAATCCCTGGTTTAAACTTCCTGGTGCCTATATCAGTATGGCCCGACTTGGTGCCTTCAAGATCACAGTTCTCAACATTCTGATGATGAGAGTTGAAGTCTAAAATATCTAGAGGGCACCAAATTAGGGAAGACTATCACGTCACTGACTTCCCATCTGACTTAAAGTAATCCTAGACCTGTGCTGATGTCCATGAAAATTGTCTGAAAGCTGACATGCACAATCCAGTTCACAAAACACTCTGTGACTTCACAAGTCTCAGTCACTGTAATGGGGCTTTAGAAAGACAAACTCTTTGAGAAATGGGCCCAGTTTCAGAAGTGACTTTGGCACACAGACTCAAAAGTGGACTTTCAGTGAGGCGTACTGCCTCTAAAAGCCATTCTAATTAGTCACAATTGGTGCTATTATTCTTATTAAGACAGACTTGCTGTGGTATATCTTTTCCAAGCTGATTTATTACATTACTTATAGAACACATTAGTGTGGCAGAGACTTAAGGTCCAGTTCTGTGGAGGTCCTTGGACTTTCTGCAACAGTGACAGGAAGTTTGAAGTGCTCACTAGAGGACAACACTGCACACACAGAAGACTTTGCTCTTGCAGAAAGACACAGTGGCTGGCAGATTTCTCTTCCCCCATTCCTAGGACCCTGCAATACTGAAGCTCTACCTGCTATCCAAGGACCTCAGGTACTGTTTAGCTAAATCAGGTTCTACACCTTCCCAGTAAAATTGCCTGGCTAAATCAAAACTAAAACAGTTACTGCTTTAATGATTCTTAAGTAGTAATTATTGCAAATCACCTTGGGAAGATCTTTTAAATTCCTCCAAATTCCTTTGTCCATACATGACATGCTTTTTTTTTTTTCAATAATAAGCTTGCAAGTGGAGGCTGCCTTGTTTTGTTGTCTAAAATAAGCTGCCCCAGGAGTCTTTGTGGTTGAAGAGCAGGGTGGAAAAATGCTTTACATTAAATACTGAAGGAGGGTTAAAATGCATTGAATATCAAAAATAGTAGCAATAACCTCCTCCTCATCATCATCATCCTCATCCTCATCATGCTCATCATGATACCTAGAGAAGCTCAAAAGTAAGGCCAAGGGCCGGGCCAGACCAGACATAACACAAGCAGCATTCCTTTGCTGTGCCTAACAGGCAAAAGGGGATCACTTTTGTTTGGGGGAATCAATTCATGGCAGGAGCAAATGGGCTCAGTCCCACTTCCAACTACAGCACCAGCAGCTATTTGTGAAATGAAAACCAGCTGTGTCACATCTAGTGCTCAGAGGTTCACTGCCTCTAATGATGGAGACCTACCTCCATCAATGCCTCTCACCCAGATCATAGCTTTCTAAGATGCTGGTCGGCCAAGGTTGAGGTGCGCAGGGCCAGGTTATAGCAGTGACTTTTGTATGTTAGCGACGCACTGTATGGATAGGAGAACTGTCATGAGAGCAGAAGGAGAGAAGAACAGCAGTGCTGGATCTGACCAAAGGCTTACCTAGTTCGGTATTGTTTTCACAGTGGCCAACAGATGCCTATGAGAAGCTAACAGCACCTTCCCCTCATGGTATACCAGCAACTGGCATGCAGAGACATAACATTTCCGATACTGGAAGTAATGCAGAGCTGCCATAGCTGGTAGTAGTTCATATATGCCCGGCCGCCCCCTGAGATCAGCGGGAGAGGCCCTTCTCCGGGAACCCTCCGTGAAAGAAATTAGGAGGGTGGGTACTTGGAGGAGGGCTTTCTCCGCGGTGGCGCCTAAGTTATGGAACGCGCTCCCCAGAGAGGTCCGCCTGGCGCCGTCGTTATTTGTTTTTCGGCGCCAGGCGAAGACCTTTTTATTTAAGTGGCATTTTCACTGTTAGTATTACTAGATTTTATCTGGCCAGGGCGGCTTATTTTATATTGTATTTTTGTATTTTTAATTTAATGTTTATATTTATTGTAATTTATATTATAATTACTTTTAATTTATTGTTGTAAGCTGCCCCAAGGCTTCGGCGAATGGGGCGGCATAAAAATGTTTTAATAAATAAATAATAAATAATAAATAAATAGTAGCTGGTACAGACAACATGGCAAGCCATGGTGGATTTTTATCTTTGTTGGTCTGTCGTGTTGTCTGAACCCATGCTAAGTGTGATCTTTAGAAATCACAATATGAAACAATGGTTTCTTCTACAGGTTCTCCATATCACCATGGTTTGCCATGTTGTCTGAACTCAGGATCACAACTTCAATGTTCTTGGTATACAACTACCACAGAGTACCCTGGATAGAGTAACAAATGAAGGCCCCCCTCCAACCATCCAGCCTCTATATGTGGACCAATGAGGAAAAGGCAAGCAGCATAGACAGGAAGCAATGCACCATGGGATTGAATTTCAGGCATGGTGTCTAATGAGATGCCTGCCATCAGTGGAATTACTAAGTGGAGAAGATGGAAGTCATGATAACGTAGATAGCACTTGATTGTCTGTCAGGTAGAGAATGGTAAAAAAACGTAAATCATAGAAACCATGCAGGTTGCTTGTTGTGTTGTGTGACCACAATCACTGATAAACTTATCTCCATGCATTTGTCTAATCCCCTTTTCAAGCCTTCTAAGTTGGTGGCCATCATTAGTTCTTATAAGAAAAGACCCCATTGTGTAATTATGCTCTGTGTAACTACTGCTTTCTTTTATCTGCCCAGAGTCTCAACTGCAAGCCAAGTATCCTCAGAGAGAGAGAGAGAAAATCTGAGCTCTCTTTTCCCACTTTTCATAATTGCATGGATGTCTATCATGTTCCTCATTATTTGCATGTGTTTCTATTTTTGGAATCACCATTTTGTTGTCCAGCAACCTATATCCAAACTTAAATGCATGTGATCAGTCAAAGTGCAAAGCAAATAACTGTTTCCCAAGGGTACAGCTCAAAATTCACATGTTCAGTGCCGTGAAACTACAGTAGCCCAGCAGACACCTTGTTGGTTGAACTAGAAACTATCTGGCAGACTACCCCAAGACCATCCAAGGAGCTTTATGGTTGTCTTTGATTCAAAACCTGATGTCCCAAATCCACACCTGATTTGAGTTGAAGTCCAAAATATCTAGAAGGCACCCAGCTGGGGAAGACTACTGCATAACTAGCTATCCATCGGACTTCAAGTAACTGTAGACTTGTTGTGCTACTGTCCATGAAAATCATCTAGAAGCTGAACTGAGCAATCCAGTTGTGATCCACCCAGGGCAGGCTTCAGGAGTACATATGCTTAGGAACTTACCAAGGGGCCCCCATCCCAGCAGGGGCAATTGCCCCGGACTCACTGACAAGTGCCTCTCCTCCTCTTCATGGCAGCCTGCTTGATCACAGACCTTCACCTCCAAACCATGGAGGTGGTGAGGACAAGCACCAGCCATGAATGCCTCCTCGCTCTTGGGACCTCAGCCTATCAAGCAAGCAAAAGTAAAATGGCTACTGGAGACTATGACCGTGAGAAAGCAGATTCGTGGAGAGGAGGGCAGCTTGACTGAGAACTCTCAAAAACCCAGAGCCAGATTTCTATTCACACCTTGAGGACTCGTGAAAATGTTGCAGTGGTGAAGATGAAGGGTTGTCTGGCTGCTTGCTCTTATTCAAAAGGTTCTTTCTACCGGGTTGTTTGCCTCCATGGCTATACATCAAGCTAAGCTGGAAAGATGAGGGCCGGCAGCCGGATGGGTGACCACATGTGGAAGCAGAACAGCATGCAGGACTCCATGGTCTTATAGGCCCCTTCCAACTCTACTACTATTTATTCATAGCCCTTATCATTTTACTTATTTAAACCTTTTGTATGCCATCCCCCATGCAAAGCATCTCGGGACAGCTCACAGGCAAAACATTAAAACAATAAAATTACATATATGGACTTATAGAGCGCAATCTATGGAATGCGCTCCCCAGAGAGGTCCGCCTGGCACCGTCGTTATTTGTTTTTCAGTGCCAGGCGAAGACCTTTTTATTCAAATGTCATTTTAACTGTTAATAGTATTTATTTATTTTATTCTTTGGCCAGGGCGACTTAAAATAATATAAATTAACAGTATAAATTAACGAAGTTTATTTATGTCTGTGAGCCGCCTCGAGGCTTCAGCGAATGGGGCGGCATAGAAGTTTACTAAATAAAATAATAAAATAAATAAAATATATTAAAACAATCCAGAGGTAAAAGCAATACAACGTGACTGTTACAATTAATACTAGTTTTTAAAATATTGGTTAAATAAAAAGGTTTTAACCTGGCGCCAAAAAGAGTATAAGCCCGGCCAGGGCTTTTTTTTGTCATAGAACACACCGGAACGGCGTTCCAGCACCATTTTTTGACACATTTTTCCAAGTGATTGTGAATCTCCCTGTTGGGCGTAGCAGGTCAGCAGTAAAAATCATTAACATAGTGCCTGCGAGCTGCCTGTGTGTCAGCGCTACCCGGGTCTCTCCCCTTCTCCTCCAGAAGCTTTTCCCATTTGGCGTTCCCATCTCCCGCCCCGGTGGGGCCCAGACCTCCTCTCCAATAAACAGCCGCCTCCCCTACTCTCTGCTTTCAATGCCTCGCCTGCTCTGCCCAGGTCTGCTCCCAGCCCGCTTGCCTGTGGACGAGGGCCACCTCCTCACCTTCCCCCATCCTGGCGGCTTGGGCCTTGCAGGCTGCATCCAGACGGCCAGTCTCTGGGGAGTTCCTGCAGCCCTCCTGGGGCGGCATTTCCTTTGCAGGAGGTGAAATCATTTCACTCCCAGAGAGAACCATAATGGGGGGAGGCCACACTGAGAAGATCTTGCCCCGTGCTGGGGAACTTGCAGCCCTCCAGATCTGGGGAATTGCTACTCCCATCTTACTTTGCCAGTGGGTAGGCTGGTTGTGGCTGATGGAAATTATAGCCCAGCAATGTCCGAAGGTGTGTGGCGGGGAGGCTGCAGCTGCTTCTGCTGTACTCTGAGCTTGAGAATGATGCAAGGGAATAGCCATACATTCACTTTCTTGCACGTGCACACACAAACCCCCCTGCAGTCTCAAATGTTAGAGCCCAACCAATTGAGAGACTCTGCAGTGGGGCGGTTTGCTTGTGGCCATCCAGATGTTGCTGTGCTCCATTAGTTTGAGACAAGTTTGCTAATGGAGGGGGAAGTTGAGAACTGTAGTCCAGCATCACCTGGAAAGCTGCAGCCTTCCCTCCTTTCCTTTGGTCCACCACCTCCACCATTTTGCCCTGTTACAAGAGGACATAAGAGCACTCAGCTGCCCATTTGCCCTCGCTCACCACCCCCCTTTTGTGTACGCAATCAAGGTGATTTTCAGAGAGTGGCACAGGGCTTGTTTATGCCTCTAAAGCACAGGAGGGCACCCTCCAGTCTGGACCTCAGGGGGCCCATGGAAGTGGCTTGTTCGGCCCACGGTCACGTGAGTGCTTACTGCCGGTGGCGACCATTGTGTAAAAGTGTGACCTCAAGACGTGAGTTCCAGCACCTTTTTTTTTTTTTTTTACAAAAAAAGCACCAGGCAAACGTCTCCGGGAAGCGCATTCCATAATCTGGGCACCACTGCAGAGAAGGCCTTACTCTGAGTAGATGCCCTTTTTACCTCCTTCAGGGAGGTTTCTCAGAGCAGGGCCTCTCTCACAGATCCTAAGGGACGTGAGGGCATATAAGGAAGGAGACGTTCCTTCAGCTATCCCGGTCTCAAGCTGTTCATCTGCTTCAGATAATTTTGGATTAGATGGGGCATTTGCCTCTCTTTGTTTTTGACCAGAATTAATCCAGCTTGCATCTCTTTGAACCAAACAAAGAAATGAATGCAATCTATGGTCTGAAGTATGTGCATGAGAACAAGGTGTAGTTTTTACAAATGTATGCAAACATGCTTTAGTCAATGGGAGCAAAATCCTTATTTTTTTTAAATGTCCACAACTGGTATGTACATTTTGAAAAAAGAAAATGAGAGTAAGCATGAATTTTCATGTGAATACTCGCAAGGCAAGCAATCTGATAAAGATGTGAGTCACAATGGGCTTTGAGGCAGAAATCAGAAAACGTGGATGAGCTTGAGTTTTGCTGATTTGCACATTCCTCCTAACAAGCAACAGAGGAGGAAGAAAGCAGAATTGAACAAGGAGGTATTCTAAGGCTACAAACCTGAACGTAGTTATGCATACCTCAGCTCCATGGATAGGAGCACTCATAACCACCTACAAATTGCCCTAGTCTGCCAGTTCTTTTATGGACACAGGAGCGCTCATGCAATTCCCCTCCCCGATGCAACAGCTTTACCATTCACTTCTATGGAGAGGGACAATTCTGTGTGAACAAAGGGATGCGTGTACATGGAGGGTCTAGGTTAGCCCAAAGAAGCTGTAGCTCTGGATGTCCATCAGAGCATTCACAAGGCCTTGCAAAATGCCATGTTAATTGCATAGCCTACAGCGGCATAATGGAACATAAAATATTTAATCCCAAGAGTCTGGATGGGACTTTCCATTAGAATTGAAGTATGCAAGGAAAGATGTTTAAGCCCTTGCCCCATGTTACAATCCCAATGAAAATTGCTTTCCCAACTTGCCATCACTCTGCAGTTAGCTATAGAAATAAAGCTCCCATTGTCGCTAATGGAGCTGCTCCTGCTGCTGCTTCTTTTAATGTACATGTGGAGGAAGCAATTTTCATTAGGATCTCAGCTGGGAAGGAAGTCTTAAATCTCCCTTCCCTGCAAGCTGCAATCCTGATCAAAATTAGAGGAGGATTTCCCAAGATTAAATGTTTAACTTTCCTTGGTGTGATTATAAGTCAGGCAATTAACACAGCATTTACTTAGGCTGGTAAATTTTTGAAATGGTTTATCCAAATCGTGCAAAGAGATCATTCCAAAAAGTGCAAATAAAAGGTGGGAAAGGTAGAAAGCAGGAAAATGTGAATGTTTTTCATCTAATATACTTTAATAAAAGGAAAATGACTGACTGGGGCTTCAGTCCTAAACCCTGAGCACTTACTTGGGAGTAGGTCCCATTTAAAGCAAAAGATCTGATGTCTGGGTAAACCACTTCAGGACTGAGAGCCCATTGCAAATAATCCCAATAAGCAAAACAGGAACTCGTTTCCTTTTTTATGTAACCATCCACCGACCAATTATTTGTGATAATAACTATGCCTTTTTAAATTTCAGGAAGCAGGCTCAGAAAATGAAGCAAGTGATTGCAACAACCCAGCTAATCAGAGAATTGCATTTTCTTTTTGTAGGGATAAATGAGAATTTTCTCATTCCCAAAAAGAGCCTAATTAGGGTCTTTGGTAGCCCCTGCAATTGGGCACTTCCAAATAATGTGCCCTTCATGACTGATCCACTTGAGGGCTTGCAAGAAGGGGCTCACTGCCATTGCTTATCACAGACCTAGGGAAGGCAGTCATGGTAGAACAGATTGCAGGGTGCTGGGATGAAACTGGAAATCTTCCACACCTGTCATCCCCAGTGCAGAAATTGCACCATTTGCGTCATTTAAAAAGGGCATTTTGCTGAAACATCAGAAGCTGCCTTATACCCGGTCCATCGAGTTCAGCACTGATGACAGACACTGACTGGCAGCTCTCCAAGATTCCAGTCAAGATTCCTTCCCAGGAATCAGTCAGAGTTTTCCTACCTGGTAATGGTGGACATTGAACCTGGAAACTTTTGCATGCAACCCACCTTGGAGTTGCACCCCCTTCCATGCTGAAGGTGATCGGGCTGGGCCCAGAGCCATGACTGAGCCCCAGGACTGCCCAGATTGCCTGCCACCCTCACCCTCGTCTCCTTCTCCTGCCCCTGGAAGGGGAAGGCACGGTAGCAGCAGCAGCAGCAGCAACTGGCACTTGCAGAGCCGAGTGGGCTGGAGCCCTCCAGACAATGCTCACCTTGCTCCTGCCCATGAACATTCAGAAAGGGAGATATGCCTTTCCTAGCACTCCAATTTGAATGTTTGTAAAGACCTCGATTCTCAGCATCTTCTCTGACATAATGAAATTACTGCTGTTATCCAAAGGATAATTAAGGATATAGGTAAGTGCACTGAATTAGCATGTAGATTAGTATGGTTAATAGGGGTATCATCAGAATTCATGTTTTCCAAATGGGAACAGATTGCCGAGGATGTGAGCCTTCTGGTAAGCTTTCCACATGAACTCGCCAGGGGAACTGATGTTCCAGAAATGAGTTAGCTTTCTAGCACCACAGTGTGGTTCTTTTCTGATGAATGTGTTTTTGCATTTCTCACATTTCAGTCTTTTTGTACACCTTTGTTGCAGAGTTGGTGAGCAAGAACCCACTAGATTCCATGATTCACTGGGACCATCACGGCCAAAGGATAATGGCCAACAATTTGTAAGAACATCTTGTGCTAATTGCTTGTCACTAGGGTCCACTTGAAGATATGGCTGGTTCGTAGCCTGCTCTGGTGCCATTCCAGGACGATGGTTCTGAGAATGCCATGGGGGTGGCTTGGGTCTCAGGATTTTACTATGGGTTATATTTCTCGGGAACCAGAATGAAACCAGATCAGCACCATGGACAGTTCTGGGTAGTACTTGGGCTGGAACCTAAGAAGAATGGTCAGGCATCTTTGCCAGTATTGGCTAAAACTGCCTCTATTTCCAGGCATCTCATGGCATTTAATGACACGTGACGGGTTATGTCAGCTGTTTTAACTAGATCTAGTTTTACTGAAAATATTTTAATGTTGAACTGTTTTATATTTTTATCTTGGAATGATAAGTTGTTTTATTTTTGTATTCTGGAATTTTGCATTGTGTTTTATTCTATTAGTATTTTTGTTCTATCTTTTTGTACTTTGATTAATTGTTGTAAACCACCCAAAGAACTTCAGCTACAGGGCAGTATATTACTTAAACAAAATAAATGCTTAACTAAATCGTAGGCAGGTTTGCTTGCCATTGAGGTAAATTACCCACAGTGGATTTCCCTGGAGTTTCAAGCAGCCATGATGGCCTGCCAGACGATCAGGCTCATCGTGGTTCCTCTCCTCCTTCCCCTGCCCTCTGTCCCTCTCGGTCCGTCAGGTAGAACCCCTGGAGACACCATGGGGAAGACTGAGGCTGCAGCCAATCACAAACTGCATTCGTCTCCCCGCAGCCACCAACCAGTCTCCACTGTGCAATCGGGGCTCATGCCCTGAAGCACAGCAGGGCTCCAGACACACCCACAGACAAAAGAGGTGGCAATCAGTGGGCAGCCCTGCAGAAAGGAACAGCGCCATTCAGCTGATTTCCCTGTTCCAGCCTGAGAGGCGCTCTCTCAAGCAGGGAAGGGAGAACCTGGTTTGGTGGGGATGGTCCCATCTCAGGAATTCCACCTGGACCAGGCCACCTCTTCCCCACTGGCTGGGGAGCCTGGTTGGATGAGATGTGCCAAGACTAGAGCGCCCCTGCCCAGCCCAGGCTCTCTCTTCCCCACCCTTGCTTGAGCAGCTTTCTTGCCAGCAGGAACAAGAAAGAGGGTGAGCCCACCCTGTCCCACTCGTGCTCGGGGGGGAACGCATTTTGGTGGGCATCAGGGTGGGGAGGGACATGATGAGTGCTTCTCTCACAAGCAGGAATTAGGCGGAAGGAAAGCATGAGCCCCTTCCTCCCTCCTGCTTGGAAGAAAGCCTTCCAGGCAAGAGTGGGGATTCTGCAGCACAGGGTTGTCTGCAGGGCAGGGCTGATTGCCCAGCTCCTTCCCAGAGAAGATTTCTGGGCCAGGAGCAGTCGGGATGCCTCTGAAAGCTGTGCCAAACTGGGGCAGCTGTCAGTGATGCTCTCTGCCTAACAAGCAGCTCTCTTGATCTGGGCTTCATACCCTGGTGGGTTCTATTATCTGCTTTCAGACAACACAGCAAGACACTGCAGCAAGTAGAAACCCTAGAACAACCCAGTCTTTTTCATCATGATTTCTGAGGACCAGTCTTACCCCACTGAAATATCCCAATGGATTCAGATCACTCAACAAACAAAAGTGTTTTACCCACTGTTGCTTCTCATGTCATGTGAACGCAGTCAGTGTGTTGCTCCCACAAAATCCAGAGCAAGACCAGGTTTCAGCAAAAGTCTTGCTGGAGTTAAGTTTGTTGGCCGCACCTCTTACACTTTTAAGGTGAACTGTGCAGCTCAGATTTCTCCAGCATCCTACCATGGAGCCTTCTCCCCCAAGGACAAGGGGTCAGAATCTTCCAAGGATGAACATTCAGGGTCCTGCAATTGCAGATGGACAAATCAGCCTGCTTCATTTTCTGCAATGCTCAGATTTTTCATAAACAAGTTTGTTCATCCCATTTCTGCATTGGCCTGCAATTGTCATTAAAGTTTATGCAAAAACCTACTGTACATGCATGTGAAAACTTGTACTCATTTTTATACACTTCCCCTCAATATGCTCCTTCTTAGCATGGTGGCCTAAGAAATTAATTTTATATGGATTTTTTTCTAAATCAGAGAGCTGAACGGCAAAATTCAGAGACAAAAGATACTGAGTTTTGGTTCATGCATTAGTCTGGGAAGTGTACATGAGATTTGTCTGAATTTCAACCCCATCCCTCCCTGCAACAGCAGCAAAATGTGACCAAGGGATACCATTTGATAATTAATTAATTAGCACACCTAAGCCACTGTGTTTGCAGTTTCCTTTGTTTGCTGCACCACTCTATTTGCTAAATCAGTTTAAAAAGCAGGATGCAGAGTCACCTGTTTCTCCCGCTCATCTCTGGCACAGCCCTTAATCTCATGGGGGTGGGGGGGGAAAGATGCCTCTTTCAAGAAGTTGGATCTCATTTTTCTTCTTTAAAGGGAGTAGTCTGCTGTATCACACAATGGCAAGATGCATGTGGTACGTTACCATAGTGATCGAAGGCCTTCGGTCAGGGAGTGATGTAACTATGCAACTCACCCTTCCACTGTACCTGTGAGAAGAAAATTTTATCTGTACGGCGGAGAGCCGGGGGGTGGGGGGGGGTGGAAGAAACTGTAAAGATGAAGCACAGCTTTAAAAAGAAAAAAGGTTGAGGGGAGGCATAAAAGTAACATGAAAAATCATTCAGGTCAAAGGCCATCCCTGATAGGCTAGATCAGAGACCCATATTTCCTCAGGGGGGCAAAATGATGCAGTGATTCATCTAACAAAAATGAAACGAGAGAAATAAGCAATATTTCAGTCACACTTGGAATATTGTGTACAGTTCTGGTCACCATTTTTTTAAGCCACTGTAGTGTTGGAAAAGATGCAGAAAGGGCAATCAAAATGATCAAGGAGCTATAGCAACTTCCCTATTGAGGAATGTTTAGCTTAGAAGAAAAACAGTGAGAAAAGCATGATAGAGGGGAGCAAAATTACATAAAGGATGGAGAAAGTTCTTCTCACAGCCCACAGTTGAACTATGGGATTCACCTTCACAAAAGTGAATGACTGCCAATTTGGATTGTTTTTAAAGGGGCTTAAATGGATTTTTGGAGGCTAAAGCCACCAGGGACTTCCAATCTGAACAGCTACCTGCTATCTCCAATACTCCTTTCTACAGTCCTTACTGGAAAGCATGGGGCTTGCCCTTGCTCTCAGGTTCTTGCAAGCCTCAAAACACATCCGGTTGGCCACTGTGGGCCTTTGGTCTGCACTGGCATGGCTCTCCTTATGTTTTTGACCAAGAGTGAGAGCTACTAGGCCCTCTGGTAATCTGTCCCACAAGCAAAAAATACTGGTTTGCATAACTTCTGATTTGCCAGGCCAGATTCTGCAGGACAGAAGAGTTAAGCACACCCTTCACTTCCTCCCATTCTGACAAGCATGTTGGGCCCCCAGGAGGGCTTGACAGCAAAGGAGGGCCCACTGGCTGCCATGTAGGTGGCACTTGTCACTAAAGCTCCAACTATGACATTTATAGCAACTATGAAATATATAGAAGTTACATTTGAACCGGAGACTTCTTAACTCTTATTATTCTCCCACTGTAGACAAGCATTTAGGAAGAAATTATTCTGGTTCAGAAGTTACGACTTTGTGCAGCAGCCTCTCAGGAATACCTGAAACACCAAGAACTCGGCTGAGGAAGTATTTGTTTATTTCTACACTGCCCAAGAGCCAAAAATCTCTGAGTAGTCTGCGGCAGTGCAATAGTTTAGATCCTGGCCAACCTCATCTTCATTCATTCCTAACTAGGATAATGTAATCTATAATGTAATATTCCTAACATAGGATAATGTAATCTATCCCTGTGTGTTTAGTTAAGACTGTCTCTTCTTGTCCACCAAATTGAATGCATGCATACGCCACCCGTCCTTCATCATGGGATTCCAGGCAAGGGTACCCAGTGCCCAGAAGGTTTCCCATTCAAACACTGACCAGACCCAGATTAGCTTAGCTACGGCAAGGTGACCGCATCACAAACCCCCAGCCCGTGCTGCAGGATTGAAGGCAGTGCCATCAGTCACACTGCCATTTGCCCCATGAAGGAAACACAGGGCACAAATGCAGTTTTTCACATAATCCATACACCATGGGAAAGTATGGCCAAGATTTTCAAAAGCAAACACGGTTTGGTCAAACTACTTTACCTTGAAAACTCTTGCTGCTGTCAGAAAGAAATAAGAGTGTGGGTGGGGGGTAGGACAAATTCAGAGGCATCAGAGCGCAGAGAAACACCTTACTAGGTGGCAAAACAACGTTCATGTCAAGAAAGGTGTTTTTAGAAAAAGGCTTCCATGGAAATGTGATGTTCTGAACAAATCTTTGTGTTCAATCATTTGTAATCTTCACCCCATTTTCCCTAAAATGATGTTGTTACCAGTAAAGGGCCATGTACATCCAGTCTTGTTCACTTACTTAGCTTAGAAGAGCAACGAATGAAATTATATTCACCATGTCTTAAATTATCTGAAGAAGAGGTTTGATGCCTGTAAGAGTACTGGGATTTTAATCATCAGGCAGTCCTTAATACGCAACACCTTTTTATGAGGTGATGAAACAGAGAGCATATTTACCCTGCTGGCCAAATCTGGCTTAATAATTTTCTTTTTGCAATAAACTCTGGAAACTGTAGTTCTTTGAGAATGACTCCAGATCTCTGACAGGTAATTTTTCCCACTCTCACCAAACTCCAGTTCCCACAATTCCTTGGGGGAAGCTACAGCAATTGAAACAGTTATAAAATCAATACAGATTTGTTGGCCAGCTGTACATTTATGGCAGATCATATTCACATTCAATATATGCACATGTGTGCAGAAATTGATCATATACATGTCCACTCCCCACTTTTTTCTGTCCATGTATTTCAGAGAGCTAGTTAAGGATGTAAATACCATATTAATGCACCACATCTCAATCTGGATTAGTCTTCATTAATCATATTTTGATTAATCACAGACTGGCTCGGACAGCAGCTCAGAGAATGCCAACTTCCCCTTAAACCTACACAGCTAGTATGAAATTTGTACACAGTGGGCAGTTTAATTTCCAGCCTGCTCAAACAATTATTTTGTGTTCCACACCTTGGGATCTTTGCATAGTCTTCCTTTTCTTGATGCCTTGGACCAGCTGCAGATATTATTGTTCATAAAACTATCCAATCATTTTACAAATCCCATTGCCAGCTCATCTGGGCAGGCTTCAGCTGTTAACCAGTGAAAATGGACTGCAAGAACAGCCAAGGATTTTGCATGCTTGGCTGGAGAGCAGTTGACATTCCATTGAGACTGAGCTACATCTGTGAGCCAGTGAGGGCCAGTTTCTACAAGCAAGCTTCTTGCTGGGGCGCTTCCACATGGGCATCCTTCCTGATTGACACACAAGTCTTCTATGTGTAGGGAGGTGTGTGTGCTTTTTCTCCCACGTGGAAAGCATTTAAATAGGGTTGGCCCCAGAGAGTTTGCTGTATGAGGGGAAGGTAATATGGCATCAGCTGCGCTGAATGCCATTGGAATCTGGCCTCCACAGTGGTGGTGGTGCTACAGCATCTTTCGCTATCCCTGAAAGCAGGAGGCTTGCTTAGGAGGATGAGGCAAGCTGCACAGCACATAAAGGCTCCATTTCTGGCCCTCAGCAATGACCACTGGTGACAGCTGCCTCATGCAGCCTACAGGCAGGGTTGGCAACCCAAACACAGCAACTTCCAATGCCCCTTGGAGCCAATACAATAAGAATTGCCAAAATCCTGGGCAAAGCCATCCATGCATCCATCCCGGTACTGTCTTTATTCCAACTCACAGCTGCTCGCTGGAGTCTAAGGTGGGGCAGGCAGCATCAGGGGGTTTGGGGGCCCATTCTTTTATACCAACATCTTCCCCATGGATTGCACCTCCCTCTGTATGCTGGAGAAAAGTTTAATAGCATCTGCACCCCCTACAAAACACCAAAAGTATGAGATTGTTTTAACGCAAAGCATCAAAAAGGCTTCCATATAGGGCTGCAGATGCCTGTTTGTTTGCTTCACTTTTTCTAACAATTTTTGTAATATCTAAACATTCAGGAATATACAGCTTGAATTAGTGATACAGTTACCACCAATGGCATACACATTATTTTCGTATTCACCAGACCAGTTTTAAAGAGCTCCATGAAGTCTGCTTGTCAGCATCTGAAAGTGCCTCCCTTTCACTGAAAGCAAATTTGATTAGATCAACAAAAACTAACCAAGTGATTCCACAAAGCCAAAAGAAGAGGGGGAATTTATTGGCCCCTCTAGAAGGGTACCTTTGCTAAGTATAACTGGACTTTACTAACCTAATTGGCTAGCTAGGGAATGATTTCTCAGGGGTTAGGTCTTATTCTGTTACAGAAACCAGAAAGCCAGAGGTAGGATCTTATTTGCTGTTTTTACGATAGACATTATATGCCACTGAGCTAATGAAGTTCAGAGCTCAGTGAACCTTGTTGACGAGAAATGCTGTGACTTCAGACACTGTGTCTGCCCTATGAGAACCGCTAAAATTCTGATCATGTGTATTTGCAACCTTATAGGAAAGAAGCTTAATGAGACTTTGAATTAGAGCCCCATCAATTAGAGCCCCATTTGCCTAGAAATGACAATCAATTACCCGAATGCTTGTTCAGTGGAAGAATTCCCAGTTTATTAGCTCTTCAGATGCTCTGTGGGCATCTCATGAGTAATTCTAGGGGAAGATCCAGCAATGTGGGATGTTACAACTGCCAGCTTCTTTGGGCCCTTGGGCAAGACCTGCTGCATGAGCACCATCCCTCAGTGAGCTTATCTTCTCACTGCCATTGCCATGAGCTTTTCTTTAGCCTCTTCCTCACCCTTGCTGCCCCTTGCTTGAAAAGCAGAGAGCCAGAGGGCAGGTGGGCAGAGGCCTCATCTGCTTTCCCTTCTCTCCACCACTTTTGTCCAGTCATCGTGAAGTACAAGTGAACCAACAGTGTGTAATGGTGCGAAGGAGGAACAAGCGGGAGAAGCCGTAATCAGTAGGGCTCACTGGGTTGGGCCCTCCACATGTGCTGACCAGGCCTATTCTTGATGCCGCATGTGTGTGTGTGTGTGTGTGTGTGTGTGTGTGTGTG